>NC_133792.1:19450369-19578166 GCF_003597395.2 Chelonoidis abingdonii | reverse complement strand
TGCCCCGTGCCCAGTGCAGCCGCCGAGCAGCCGGGCTCGGTAGCCACCCGCCCCCGGGGGGGAGGAGAGCCGCGGACCCCGCCTCGCCCGAGGATTGTCTTGGCGGCGGGGGCTGAGCTGCTTCCTCCCGCCCGCCCCGGGGGCTGCAGCCGGACCCCGGCGCCGGAGAGCAGCGAGGCGAGCGGACTCGGTTTCTCGTGCGGCTCGGCCAGCCCCCAGCTCCGCAGCATGAGGCGGCTCCGGAGACTGGTGCATCTGGTGCTCTTCTGCCCGCTCTCCAAGGGCTTGCAGGTGAGGGCCGGGGAGGGGGCTGGGGGTAAGCAGCTGCTGCCCTGGCGGGGGTCCATCCAGCCTCCTTGGGAGGGAGGGGGGCGCGGCCTTGATCCCAAGTTGGAAATAAATAAATACCTACAAAGTTAAGCCCATGTCCGGCTCCGCAGATTGATCCTAGTGCAATTTGGAGAGGGAAATTAAAAAAAAAAAGGGGGGGGGAGGGATTTAACCCCCTCTTCTCCCATCACTCCCTAAGGGATTCGCCCGAGGGGGAAACTGACAGATGGTTAATTTCACTACACCTGTGCTTTTCCATTGTAGGGGACCTTGTGGGTCAGGGGGCTGGATACACAGAGAGAGATGAAAATTGTGGCTGTTTAGTTTTGTGTGCATATGACAGATGGATGGATGGGGAGAGTCTGATGAAACCATTCCCTGGTACCAAACTCATTTTCTTCTCCTGCAGAATGCTGGGTTCCTATACCAAACATTAGAAAAACCTCCAGCCCTGTGAGCTGTGAGTCATTGTGGTGGCTTCTTTTTCCATTTCCCCCCGAGGGTTTTTTATTTTATTTTAATTTGATAAAAGTGACTGTTTCCCTGTAGTTGCTGAAGAGGGTCAGTATGGATGCTACATTTGTAAATCTGTTTCTGACCCTGCTATGAATGAAACCTCAGGTGTGCATGTAATGAAAAAAGCAAATAGATGGATATTCAGCTTCAGCGCCACTGTATTTAGGGCTTGATCCAATGCTCATTGAAATCAGCAGGAGTCATTCCACTGACTCCAAGGGGCATTAGGTCAAGCCCTTAAACCACTGGTTTGCAGTGAGATATTTTAACCACTAATGCTCTCCCACACCCGCACCCCTCTCTGGCTTGTTTTTGAAAAGTGTCCTGGATTATTCTACATGGAGTAAATATGGACCAGCACGGCACACCAATTGCATAACAGGAAGTTTAACTGTGAACCTCGTGTTGGGAAGAATCCACATTGATAAACTGGCTCTTTCATGCTATGTAGGGGCAATCAGTCCTTACATAAATAGTGGAACAAGCCAATGCAGCAATGTACCAGTCTAGAATGATTACTTTTTTCTCTGGCACATCGACCTAACTGAATTCAAAGTCTGGTTCATAGAGGAGGAGAAGGACTAGGAATGATTATCTCCCAAGAGGTTTTTGGAGTGTCAAGGAATAGAACTTAGCAACAGAACCTGAGGTTCTCACTCAAGGCAAAACTCCCAGGGAATTTCAAGGAAAATGAGCAGAATTTGGGGCTCGCTGATATGTATTGGGTGGGGACAGATCTGACTCTGGAGAGCAGAAGTTCCTCATCCATGAATGTTTTACCAGAAAAAGTCACACGGAAGCCAGCAATGATACTTGTCTTTTCAGGTGGCCATTAGAGCTGAAGGAACAATCCCAGCTGCTCTTACATGTTTGATTAGCTGGAAAATGGGCTAATGTGAGGAGGAGATTTCGTATTATCCAGTAGGGCCAGCACTGGGGGAGAAATGGAAAGAATGTCAGAGAAAATGAGAAAAAGAAACCCAGCAAACCCTTAAAGGCTGAGGAAGCAGTTCAAGAGCAAAGTTCTCAGCTATGGCAGATCTGTTCCTGCAGAATGATATATTCCCTACTGCCCTCTCAACCCCTCTCCAGCTAGAATGATCACAGACCTGGCAATATAGATCGAATTTGCAATGCTAGCTCAGCCCTGTGCCAAAGTATGTGGGACAGTCACAATGAGATGGGGACTGTTGCCCAGGAAGGAGCTGAGCTGAAAGCATTCTGCTGGCTCCTTTTAGTCCTGATCTCAGAGGTGAAGGGCCTCTGAGCTGCCCAGGCTCTTTTCTTTCCTTATAATACTCAAGCATGGCATTGAAATGGGCAGTGGGGGTGCTGCTGCACATGAGGAGCAGCATGGGCTTTACATGCAGGACTTGAAATCAGTCCCTGGCATGGGAAATGGAGTGTCAAATAGCGAGCTCCCACTGACGCAGAACAGAAACAGGTGAGCATGTTAGCCATCCATGTTGGCATCTCTTTACTGTGCTCTGCTCCTCTTGTGCCAACTGTGCAGCTCTGGCAATACTTAGCAGCCTTTTGCACTTGCATTAGGATTAGTGCTGTGGTTCTTTTTCTGAGTACTCGCTGTGTTAACCCTGCAAGGCAAAGTCAAGAGACCGGCAGAGCTGTTTAAGGACCAAATCCAGCACGACTTCTTCGCACAAGAGGTCTCCTTGAAGCCATAAAGGCTTGATTCTCTGTGCCCTGCACCTTGTGTCATCATTTATACTAGGGCAAAGTGGGCTAGGTCCTCAACCTATCCCCAAGTATCTATCTATCTATCTAGCCCTGTAAACATAAACTGCAGCTTTGCTGATTTGCAGCAGCTGAGGATCTAGCCCAGGGAGGGCAAAGTGGGGAGTGAAATGCCAGCACCAGCGTGAGTGTCAGATTCTGATTTGATTGCATTTCATGCTCCCTTTGCCCAGGTGCACATGCTGACGTAAGGTGTCAGACAGTGGAGAATCCACCTCTAAGTGTCTGTGTGAAATCAGTGCATTTGGCAGCTGATGTGTGCACGTCTGATTTTGATCTGCTTCATAAAATTATGAAATCAGAAATGTGATGCCGACAGAAAGGAACTTGATATTCATTGGCTGGAGAACCTCGGTCGGTGAGAGCCTGGTGTGCACTGATAATGGTCCTGAACCAATCTTGTTTGTGATGCTGTATTTTGCTTTTTTAAAAATTTGCCTGTAATACAGTTTACTCCTTTAATGTAAGAGTCGTGGGAAAGCTTATTGACAAGGCCTGAGTTTCTCTCTCTGTTAGCAAGGCCTGGCAGTTGGCAGTGGTAAAGATTCACAGAAAGAGCCTTTTTCCTCCAACACTGAACTCCATTAGAATAAGGGAAAATCCAGCATTATCCGTAAAGCTTCTCTCTGTGTCTCCAGGCTTCAGTGGGGAACTTTTGCTGAGAACCCAAGGCCCATCTTGTCTAGCTTCCTGCAACTGATTTAAAGAAACAGTACAAATATATAGGCCATGGGGCAAATTGTTTTGAAAAGAGCCAGAATGACATGGGTGATGAAACTGAGGTTACTCTGGAAGGATGTGGAAATGCACCGATGCTCTCTGTAGTGAAATAACAGCCAATCTGCTAGTAAAGCCCAGCAGAGAAGAAAATGGATGTTGCACATTTTGACCTAGTCCCACATCTGTCCTGAAAGAGCATCATCAGAGGGGTGGCTAGGTAGGCATGAGACTGGCTGGCAGGTCATGGAGAGCTGCAGCAAAAGAAAGGAGACAGAGCAGCCTTTGAGCGCTCTGTCAGGTTCGCCTTTGAAGTTCTCTCCAGCCAAGTATCTGTAGCACTTCAAACAGGAGGCACTGAAGACTCCTGCAGGCCAGTTGACAGCTTGCTATTCAGCCTACTCACTGTACCCTGGCCAAAGGAAGGGCAGACGCTAGCTGCTGATGAGATGTAGTTGAACTTAATGAGAGGGTCCGGAGTTATGGTAAAACCCTGCCCGATAATGAGAACAGGTTTGTGTGAAATATACATAAAAATACCCGGAATGTATCCGTCCTCACTGGGATGAAAACTGCCTGCAGAGGGAGCCAGTGGGAGCAGAAGACCTGTTGCTAGTTCTCAGGGTTTCACAGGGGGTTGGAACACACTTGTCTGCAGTTCTCTTGTCCTCCAAGCCCCACTCCCTCCTTTTCATCTGTTCAGTCACCTGTGGTGCGCTGTGAGCTCTCTGGGGCAGGGAAGTGTCTTTGTGGTAGTTGGTAGGGGGCCCTGGTCCCTGCCATTAGGGGTTACCGAATAATTAGTCAAGGAAAGCGACTTTTTAAACACCAACACAAATTCCCTCTGATTTCCTGGAAAGTGGCCCATATTTTGTCAAAAACTAAATACATACAAACTAGCAAACAAACGGATCCCTTCTGGGGCCAGATTCTGTTCTCTTTTACGCTGTATGAACTAGAGTCACTCAAGGTTTTTAGCTTGGTGGAGTTACTCATAAAACCGGAAAAAATTAAACCCAAAGGGCCAGATCCTCAGCTGGTGTAAACTGGCAGAATTCCACTGACTTCAGTGGAGTTATGCTGATTTATGCAAAGTGAAGATCCACCTCTAAATAAATCAAGACAAATGGGTCCTGTTGTTATTTATAGAGCGGGTCCTGATGCCATACAAACAGCTCTGATGTAAATCTAGAGTAACGCCGAGATTTTTAGCCCAGGGGATTTATTCTGGATTCCACTGGTTTAACTGAGAGCAGAAGTAGCCCTGGCGCTGGAAACTCGAATACCGATTGTCTCAGCTCTGACCTGCACCATTTGGAGGAGGATTTCCTTTTGCAATTCACCGGGAAGGCAAAAAAGTGAAATAAAAGGAGCAGGAGACCATGGCACTGGGAGTTGCAACAGAGATGTCTGTCTTCTAAGACCATGCTAGGAAGGTCGGGTCTAGTTTCCCTTCATTTCATCTGAAACTCCCGGGCACCCCGCATCACTCAGGCAAGAATGATATTCAATAGCTTGGAAAAAACTAACTCAGCGGATGAAGGCTGGACTATGCCACTTATAGCAGCTGAAGATGGAAAAGGCCCATTTGATTGTCTAGTCCAGGGGTAGGCAACCTATGGCACGCATGCCAAAAGCGGCACGCGAGCTGATTTTCAGTGGTACTCACACTGCCCGGGTCCTGGCCACCGGTCCCAGAGGAGGTCTGCATTTTAATTTAATTTTAAATGAAGCTTCTTAAACATTTAAAAAACCTTATTTACTTTACATACAATAATAATTTAGTTATATAATATAGACTTATAGAAAGAGACCTTCTAAAAAGTTAACATTTATAACTTGCATGCGAAACTTTAAATTAGAGTGAAAACACGAAGACTTGGCACACCACTTCTGAAAGGCTGCCGACCCCTGATCTAGTCCATCCCTACAGTGTACCTTGGAATACATTGTCTAGGCAAGTTTTACATGTCTTAAGAAATGGCATTTCCGGTGCCCTCCTTGGGAGAGCACATAGTTGTCTGGACCATCATTGGGCTGATGACTGAGCTGTTAGGGTGTGTAACTTCCCTTGAAAACGGAGACAGGATAACATGAGTGCAGCCTCTCATCTCTTCAGTTATCATCTAATCTCTCTCTCTCTCTAATCACTTGCCCCAATATAACATATACTATTCTCCTGTAACTGGCTTGCACGGATTTATGAACCTATGTGTATGATGCACTGACATTAAACCAGGGCCTCATCCGAACTGCCAGATCCAAACACCTTCAGAATTTGGGGTGGTCAGAATCTAGATCCAAAATGTTGTGGCCCAGGCCTGGCCCATCCATTGTTGACTCTCTGGAGGTTGGATCCCAGCCCTGGCAGCTTGTCCCAGCAAACCTCTTTGACAGGCTCAGCCAAGGGGTTTTTAAAAAAAATAAAATGACCAAATAGGCCAAAGACAATTGGTATTTGGATCCAGTTAATCAAGAGGGAAGAGCCACTGGTGTTGTCTTCTGGAATAATTGACTGGCTTGCTCCACAGATGGAGACCAGGTGTAAAATAAAGAACCCTAACATTTTAGGGACCTGTCCTGTAGTTCTTATGCAATTGAGGCTCCCAGGCACCTCAGTGGGAATGTTGAGCCTGTAGTGGTGTGGCAAACTCTGGCAATTTTATTGCAAGTCTCACGATATTAGATGTTTTTTTCTTAAAGCCCCAGCTGCTGGAATCATGTGAATACATCAGAATCAAGGCTTTAACACCAGAAGGCAAATATTATTTTTTTAAATCTCATGGATTTTTTTTGTACTGGGGTGGCAGCTGACGCATGATTTGAACACCTGGGGTTGTCCATACTGCTGGAGCTAGCTTCTGCCTGCTGAACTGGCTCTCTTTTCTTGGCCATACAGGAGTTTCTGGCCTTGCTGCTTGGGCCAATGCAATAGAGACACTTTGTTCCTTCTAAGCTATCAACGGTGAAGGCACCTGGTGAAGCTTTGTGACACAGAGATAATCCAAAGACATTGACTCATGAAGATTCCTCCATCAGTTTTCCTGGGCCAGTTTGAAATCTGTACACTGACACCTACAGTCAGACAAGTAATCAGACTAACCGGGACAATATAAATGTTCAGGTGTTCCAAAGGACTCAGATAGCATGTGGCTTTACCAAAGTGTGCTGCCCTTAATTGAGCAAAATTCCTGTTGAAGCCTCCTGCTCTGAAATGCATTTTTGTCTCCCTCTAGTGGCTGAATCATGTAAAAGGAGTATGAGTCTGTTACTGATTTCAAGCTTGCAGACCCAGGTCACACTTGTAGCGTGAGATGTCCTGGATTCAGTGCTGTAGGTGACCCAAGCAGGGCATCATTACATTCAGATACCAAGAACCAGAATAGAAAGAATAGGATTTCTTGACTAAACACCCAGTCTCACTTGACGGCCCCATATCAGGCCCCCTCTGGATCCAACAGAAGCTGCCTTAGGGGTAGTATTAAACTGCCAGGAGAAAGCCCCATTTGCTGATGATGTGTGTGGGCCTTCATTGAGTACAGCTGTTTTTAGATAAATGCAACATAGTCAAATAGGAATAGCCACAAATCTCTTGTATTTGTCAACTGCTCGTGGTAATTAGAGTCCCCCTTTTACAGACAGTAATTTGTGGTGAATGTTTTTGATGGTGAAATAAGGCTAACCCAGGGCTTTGTGGGCTGATTCACACCTTGGTACAGTATTTGCAATTAGCACACACTGTGTCAAGACATCTGCTCAAACCTAGACACTTTCACACTTACCTGCAGATTAGTTCAGAAATGCTTATTCAGATTGAACTGAAATAATGTAGCTAACTCAGTCCCATCGAGCTGAAATGCAAGAACAGGAGTTTGTTGCCCTTGTTTTCCGACAGCAGGTCAGAAAACCATATGGCGTTCATACAGCTAGATCAAGGGAGTGCTACAGCCCCAATATTTAGAATGCATAAGTGGCTTTGGAAAATGTAATGGACCAAATCCTCAGCTGGTGTGGACTGGTGTAAATCCATTGGGTCCATTCAGATCCGGCCTTACATGAATAGAAACAGTTGCCAATTCTGGTTAGTTATTTCACTGGAAACTGTGGGTCAGATTCACCCCGATGTGACTCTCTGATTAACTGGACTAGTGTGTTTATAATCTTTGCTGGAGACCCAAATACAACATGGTGGAGTGGGCATGAATAAACCAATGAGTGCGACATTGATTGGTTGATGAAACGTTTGCCGAACTCTCTAAGGCTCAGCTGGATATGTGCTAATGAAATAACGAAGTGAACAATTAACAAAGTGACCCCCAGTGTCAATGGAAGTTCTCACTGACATTTCTGCACCACTTCCTAAAACTGTGCTGGCCCCTCCGGCTCATGCCCTCCGGGAAAAGCCAGCAGAAATAGGGGGGCATTGAAACACACCTTGAAGGTTAATAAACTTGGCCTCTCAGACCAGTATGCGGTGTGAGTCCACAGCTGGTGACTCTAAGGGAAGATACCCTACTTCCAGCCCCTGGGTGTCTGATCCAAAGCCCACTGAAATCAATAGAAAGATGCCTATTAACTTCAATGGCCTTTGGATCTGGTCCTAAAAATGGAAACTCTCTGTTTGACTGATTTGACTGATCACAGCTGTTGAGACAGAACATGAGAGGGGGCGTTTCTGTGGTAGCCATGATCCCAACCATAAAATGCCAGGAATTTCATCTGGAAACAAAGTCTCCTGCGAAGAGCTCTGCCAAGTAAGGGACTTACCCAAAGTCCATTGAAGCCAATAGGAAGACTCCCATGGTCATTGGCTCAGGTCCAAAGTTTAGAGCTGCTATTCTGCACTAGTTGAAGTTTCTAAGTGATCTCCAGATGCAGCCTCAGGAGGAGTGCAATGCAGGAGTCCAGTCTAGAGCCAACCAAGGACTGGCTTACTGGGGCAAGGTTCCTCCCCAGGAAAGGTTGCAACCTCCTCATCACATGCAGATGAAATGAAGCAGTTGGCTGCTACATCTGCTTAACTGTTTAAGAGGCACTGTTGATCCACCAGGACTCCTGGATCCCATTACAAAAGTCAGGCCAAGACCCTCATGGCAGGGAAGCCAAATGATATCGGAAAGCAGCATTGTGGTTGCTGGCCCCGGGGCAGAGAGGGAGAAATTACCATCTTAATGCCAGGAACGAGTCAGTCTCTGAACCTTAGCTTCGTTTGCATGGATTATTGTTGATGTCTTTGACAGACCATTCATTATTCATTGTTCATGTGAACTCTCCAGAATGAAAACCCAGAGGTAAGAACCTGACAGTCATCATCATCATCATCACATTCCCATTACGTCTCTGGTGTTTAGGGCAGTGACGAAGCTCCTCCACCTCTGTCTGTTTCTGGCAAGTCTTCCAGTGGTTCCCCAGCTGTGCCCCAGGTTTTTCAGCTCGGCTTCCACAGCTCCTCACCATGTTGTTTTCGGGCAGCCTTGTTTTCACTTGCCTCCATGTGTCCATTTTATTCCTGTTCTGGTGATGGAATCAGTTTCCGTCTGAAGCACATGGCCCGAGGCTGTGTTGTTAATCTTCCTGATCCCGTCCATTTGCTCTCGCTGGCACCCAGGTTGTGTAAACTGAAGCGTCTCATCTCTGCTGAGATGTCCGTGTGTTCCAAACACCAAGTTTGGTTTTTGTTTTGGCGGTGAGCACTTCAGTCTTCATGCCAGTGGCTTCCTCTCGGCTTTTACCACTGCCAGTCCTACAGGTTGTTGACTCCTGCAGGCCATCACACACAGTAACAGTCAATTTCTCCGCTGCTGTTTCCGTAACATATTTTGTTTTTTATGGGACAGGGTTGCTAGCCCTGTGCCTAACCCCCAACCTGGAGGCCCAGGGTGTCTGTTTTGTCCGGCCTCTCCTCCACAGACCAAACCAGCCGGGTTGAACCTGCCCAGAGCAAGAAGCCTCCGCCGACACAGACTCTAGGGATTGTTAGAGCATGCGAGCTGTCCCACCACAACAAGACACGGACACCGGAGGACAGAATATGACAGTGCGTGGGGTTTTTGTTCCATGTACACGAGGTGTCCTGAAGGAGCAACAGGCAATGCCTCCAGCTGTATATGTCAGCATAGAACCATTTTATCCCAGGCCCCTTATGAAGGGGACAGTGGAGGTGTTAGAGAGTTTATGGATGACTGGAATCACTGCCCTTGGATTATATTGTATCTAGGAAATGCAGTTTTTTTAACAGGCCCTTGGAACAGTTTCATAAGAGGGTCAGCGCCTCTGCTGTTGCAAACCAGCCCAGTCAATGGAGCTATACTGGCATATACCAACTGAGCCCAGCATGTGCCATGAGATAGGCGCTTGCATTGTGAGCTCTCCCAAGCAAGGCAGCGCTGGAGCAGCTCTGTACAGGGGAGATGAGAGCTCAAAGAGAACCCCAGGGGCTGCACATGATCACAGGGGTGATTCCCCCCCTCCCCCGAGCTGGCACTGAACTAAAACACCAGCATGGTGTTAGGGACTCGAAGGCGGGGAATGGGCTCTGTAGACCCCTGCCCCTCATTTCTCACATAACAGAAAATATTTGCTTTGGAAAGGGCTGACTTTTCTTGCATCGCAGTGACAGAGCTGCATCACCTTGGGGCACAGTGACATCACCTCAAACCTAGGAGTCAGCTGGCTGTGATTTCGCCTTCCAGGTTTCAGGACATGTGGTTACCCATCTCCATTGTACTGAGGAGTCTGGCCAACTTCTCGGATCCTCACAGCATAATCTTCCTTTTCTTTAATTTGCAAATGACCTACTCGCAGCCATAGTTACATGAGAGATTGGGGTGTGTAGATAAATCAAAATAAAGGTTAGAAAAAGGGTTACTGAGAACAGGAAGTCTGAAGTTTCTGCTGGTGCTCAGACTGTTCCATGTGGAAATGTAATCATGTGAGCATGCCTCCCGAACACACACAGACACAGATCTCCCAGGCCCAGGTCCTCCAGTGAAGATCTGGGTCACAGTCACTCCCTTACACAAGCCCAGGGCCATATACACAGACATACTCGCACACTCACACACACACACTCACTCCCCCAATAGGTATGTACCCAGATACACACGTGAATACATATGCCCATGGCCACACGCACAGCTCACATGTGTCTGCCATTAGGATATTTTCCCCTGATAGTAATGCATGTCTACAGCCTGTTTGGTGACCTTCTTCTCTCACCTCCACATGTAATAAGTTTTTTCGATGGCAATTCCTCTCCTTAGGGGCTGACAAAAGCCCCATTTCAGCTTAATTGGGCCTATAATCTGTGAAAAAAATGACCAGAGTTGGGCAGAAACCAGCAAGACTCCTCTGATCTCAGCCTGAGGCTTTTGACACTCTCTCCAGCTGGGCTTTTGTACAGCAGGGTAGCATGGGTGTGTCTACACTGCATTGTAAGCCTGGGTCAGTGGGACCCGGGCTAGTGGACTCAGTGTGTCCAATCCCAGGCCGGAGCATCCACACTTCTTTGTAAACCTGGGTTCACAATTGCTGGACCTGTGGTCTCTCACCTGGGCTAATGGATCCATGCTGCCCTATGCAGACCTTCTGACTTGGATCTGTGGCTTGAGCTGCATCCGCACTGCAGAATGACAGGGCTTGGACTCAAGTCTCAGTGGAACTTGGGTTCAGACCCCCTGTGCCACGTGGGTCCTAGGACCTGGGTCCTGAGTAGCTGACTCGAGTCAGACTGATTTGTGTGTGGACAGAAGGGCGGGGTTGGTCTCAAACCTGAGCCTGAACTTGGGTCTACAGTGCAGTGTAGACATACACAATGGGATTGAGAGGAGGGTAATTGCTTCTTCCCCTCGGAAGGACTCTGCAGGAGCAGAACTTGCTGTGGGTGACTCTGATGTGATCTGCTTTGTATCTGCCAGTAATTCTGGGAGTGAAAAACAGCCCAGTTATAAGTGCACCTAACTGCTCCGCCCAGCGTGCTTTACATTCAAGATGAGTGCAGGAGCGGGGAAGAGGAGTGACTCCTGCACTCTCCTCGGGCTCCTTCTCTCCATACCCAGAGGCCACTGGGGCCAGAGCCCCAGCTGGGGTAAATTGGTGTTAATCAGCAGTGCTCCACTGACTTCAGTGGCCAAGTTCCACCAGCCACGGGTCTGAATCAATGGAGGATCCTCATTGTACAATATGTCCCCTATGGGAACCGCCGCCAAAACCTTAATACTGCTGCTCCTTGCAGACACTCACCCAAGGTCACCTGCTTATTTTACCTGATACTTAGAGGAAGGAAAGCAGTGCTCCTCCCATGGGGCCCAAATCCTCTTCTCTGTACTTGCCTCCTTTTTGTTATTTGCATTGTAGTATGCCCAGAGGCCCCGATCTGGGATCACTGCTCCCAGGTGCTAGGAGCTGTACAAATATCTATCCATATACTACTACAACGCAAATAACAAAAATGTCAGAGGACTGTCTCTGCCCCAGAGAGTTCACACTCAAAGCTCAGCAAGGCAACAGGTGAATACACCAGCCGGGGTTAGGAGGATGGATAACGTAACAGTGAAATTATCACTTGGAGTGTAATAAGTCACAGTACACCCCCTGTCTAGCCTTTTTCAAGTGTTAACTTTTATATTCCTTGTATGTAATGTTGGCATTTTCCTGTTGTTTTTTCCAGAGTCGTCTCCCTGGCATCAAAGTGAAATATCTTTTCCTTGCCTGGCTGGGCATCTTCGTGGGCAGCTGGGTAGTGTACATACATTACTCGTCCTATTCTGAACTGTGCAGAGGTCACGTCTGCCAGATGATAATCGTGAGTGCTGGCAACTTTCATTTGCTCCTGCTGCTTTGCTTCAGATCTGTGTGTTTTTCAAAGCCCTCGGGAAGGGGAGCAGGGGAGACTTGGGACATTGGGAGGTAGTGTCATCAGAGCAGGGGACTGGACTCAGAAATCCTGGCTACATTTCACCGAGGGAAGCGATCGCTGTGATTGTTTGGGTGTCACTTTTAACACATTTTGAGGGTTCTTGAGGATGAAAGGGGCCATATATAAAACTAAGACAGAAGAGGGCTGAGAATCTTATAAGGGAGACACTTTCCTGTGAGATTTCTGGTGCTTCGGCTTCCAGGCAATGGAGGGGGAACAGCCTGTTCCATGATGTTTTTACATTTCAGAAGTGAAGAAACAGCCCAGTGAAAGATCCAGGCACTCACATACTGTGGAGAGGCTCAGAGCCTGCTGTACACTTCATAGCTGGTGTGTGCTTCTATAAGGGACAGAACCAAGTCCCTGGACATGAAGCCCACCAAATTCAGGGATGTTGGCGTCCCTTCCCATTCTTTGCTCTGTCTCAGTTCCCCAAGTGGGTTGATCCTGCCCCCTAGGGACAGAACAACACTAGGGCTGGCCAGAAAACAAGAATTCCTTTTCACAAGTGTTTCTCAAACTGGAGTCGCTGCTTGTGTAGGGAGAGCCCGCTGCAGGCCCACGCCACTTCCCGCAGTCCCCATTGGCCTGCAGCGGCGAACTGCGGCCAGTGGGAGCCACGATTGGCTGGACCTGTGGACGGGGTGACCAGGTGTCACTTAGCAACAGCAGCAGCACCCTGTCCCCCCGGCATGTGGGGAAGAGCAGGCACAACATGTGAGAAGGCGATGGCCTCAAGCAGTGAAAGGAAATTGCAAATGTTGCTGCTTTGTGAAGTGACATCACTCCACGGTCGTTTTCTGCCCTGCCTCCCTCCTCCAAAGCCCCCTCCCTAAAACCCAGCCCTGGAAATGTGGCCACTTGCCCAGACAGCCTCCTGATCTCCAATCCATCTATTTCCTGGAGATCCACCTGCTGAAGCATCATCCAGGGTGTGGAGGTGCTGTTGATCCTGGGGAAGGTAGCAGCTTCCTCCCACTCTACAACATTTTCCCTCCTGTGTGTGCTAGGACACTGTCCGCTCCCTTGCGGGAGAAGAGCTCTCTGACCCTAGAGGATGTGAGCCGATAGCCAGATAGGAGAGACCCAGCAGGGCAGCTGGGACAGCCAGTATGTAGAGCTGTGCTAACACGCCTAGACCGTACCATCGGCTGAAGGGTGGGATCTGGGTACCAAATGCACAAGCATCAACTTTTGAGCTGCAGGAATAAGGCCAAGATTTGCAAAAGCAGCTAGTGACTTTGGGTGCCTCAGTAATCGACTTCAGATGCCTCAAAAGGGCATAATATTCAGAGGAGCAGAACACCCCTCAAGTCAGACCGCTTCAAAGTGACTCAGGTTGGGCCTGCACTAACCAAGATCACTAGTCACTTTTGAAAATCTGTCCTAAGTCCTTCATCTGGGAGTAGGGAGAAGGATGGGGGCATAGACTAGAGGGAGAGCCATAGCTAGGGCGACCAGACAGCAAGTGTGAAAAATTGGGACGGGGGTGCTGGGGAATAGGCGCTTACATAAGACAAAGCCCCAAATATCGGGACCATCCCTATAAAATCGGGACATCTGGTCACCCTAGCCATAGCTGAATGCCTTGAGCCAGTGTATTAGACCAACATATCTGGGAAGCTGAATTTTCCAGCCTCATGCTGGTTTGGTTTGAGATGAATACACATCCCACGAGCAATGATCACAGCTGCCTGAATAGCTATTTGTGGGGTGCCAAGCAAGCGACCCCACCTTGAGACTCCTGTGCCATGTGTTGACACTGGGACACAACATCCACGTGCTTTGGGGGCTGGGTTGCAGCGCGGCGGCCGTTTCATGAAGCTATGGTGACCTTGTACAGAAACATCCTGGGGGTCCCATTGCAGCCTGTTGTTGTGTTGGGAGAAGTTTGTCCTGCTGTGCAAACCTCCTTGACTGACAAGATGACTAGAAAGGCAAATGGGTGGGAAAGGGATTTTTTGAGGTGCGGAGGGCATACCCCCAAAATGCAGGGATGTCCTGTGCCAATGCAAAATGGACACAGATGGGCAGGAAGCCATTGCTCAGGATCATAGGATGAAGTCCAGTGTCTTCCTGTTGTACCCACCCAATATAAATCCTAGTCTGGTAAAGAAAATCGTTCTGGGTCTGATCCTGAGCATCCACTGAGCACCCAGAACTCACCCTGATGCAATCCTCTCAGTATCTTTCCGGCCCAGAGCCTGCAGGACAGATCTCTTTGCTGCGAGATTGATGGTATTTTGCACAATAATAAAAAGAGCTACTGTGTGTCAACAGGTATGGATGCTTGTATGTATAGGCATGCATGTGCTTGTGTGTGTATGTGCGTGCTTGTGAACATCTGTGCACACGCATTTGAGTGTGTATGCCTGTTGGGGTGAGCGTGGTTGTGTCTGTGCAGCCTTGTCCACGTGTGAGGGTTTGTTTCCGTGTGTGCGGGTGTGTTCGCTCCATTTAAATTCCCAGAAATGTATTTCCTGGCTGTGGGTTTCATTGAGACAGATTAACTCTCCCCCTCAACCCTACTAACCAGCCCTGACCGACTGCTGCAAATGGCCATGGTAACGTTGTTACGTTCTAATCCAATAGTAGGAAGGAAGAAAGCAGCAGTGGGGAGGGAGGATGTTAGTGGGAATGAAAAATGCTTCATTTGGTGTGCAGGCTGAGCTGTCTAATTGAGCCAGCCAGCTTTGGGAAGCTGTTAAAACCCAAAGGGATGGTGGATGGGGGGAGCTATGAGAAAGACAATATTGAATAAACGATGCAACACTGTCCATCAATTTTATCGTTAACTCTCTGTCATCTCCCTTTGGGGTTCTAAATACCTCCTAACAAGTTATTCGTTAAGGATGTAAATTCTGCTGTCAAGATTAGAATGAAATAGCGGCTCATTCATCTCCTTTTTTGATTCTTATTTTAAAGCCATGAAGGGTCTTTTCCACTGCAGACCAGGAAGGGAATGATCCCGGGCCCCGACCTGGTCCTGTCACCCCCAGGAAACTGAGCCGCACGGGCCCACAGGGGAGGAGGAGGCAGGATTCACTTCCACCTGCAGAGGTGCCATGAGCATGCCAGGGCTGGGGCAAATCTGGAGGAATCTCTGCCCCAGAGCTTCAGAACTGCCCAGGGGGCTGGAGCCGCATAACAATCACCAGAGCTTCTCTGAGCAGGGCGTAGAACTGAAAGGGGGCTGGAACAATGAGGCGCCAGATCATTGGCAGAGCTCTGAAGTCAGATCAGTTCACCCCATCTGGGGGTCACAGCCAAACAACAGGTGTATGTATGTGTGTCCAGGCCCGTCCCTCCACTGCTACCTCACTGGGGCCTGGGGAAACCTGTGCATTTCCAGGTCTGAGTTCCCTTTGGAGCCTGAGTGCCTTTTGGAGGAGGTAGGCATCTGAAGCCTGCTCCAGCTGACCCATCTGAGCCTGTCTTGATCTCCTGCTATTGATCCTGACCCTGCAGCTAGGAAGTGTGTGGTAGCTCCTGTGTAGAACTCAGAGGGGAGAGAGGGACTGGGAGTGGTGGGGGGCGGCGGTGAGGAACAGCCCTGTGCATAGAAATTGACATCTGCGGAAACTCGATGCCTTGTGAACTGACCCCAGTCCTCTGGGTGCTCACACGGGGCCCTTTGTTCAGGGCAATCCTCACTCGCTGGATACCCGGCTCCGTCTTGGCTCCTTTGGACTCGGTCACCTCTCTCTGAACCCAAAACCTCTCCCTTGTAACATGAGGAGAGAATCGGCCCTTGTGTGAGCCCACCAATGTGCCCGGTATGCTCCCTGCCCCTCCGAGCCCATGCCAGGGCTTCCTCTGTGCTGCCAACCCTGCGGTCACAGGGATCCCCCTCCTCTGTGGCTTGGATGAAAACGTAGTGCACGATGCCCAGATGGCACGGAACTGTGTGTGAGCGGCGCCGCTCTGCTGGGCAGCTCGGCAGGGACAAGCAGGCATTAAAGTGGATGGACCGAGGAGAAGCAGCTATCACTGGACCAGCCATGGGAAGTGGCCTGGGGAGGCCACAGCTGCCTGCCCACATCTGGTACCTGTGCCCCTGCCCCACACCTGCCTGTTTCTTGGAAACCTGAGATGTGAATTTCATAGTCCTGCCTGGGCCTTAACTCTCTTTCTTCTTCAGACTGAATATTCCCTTTGTTATTGGAGGGTTGCTCACAGGTCCTGGGTTGCACACGTGTGTCTGGTTTTTGGGTGGCTCATGAGTCCTGGAGCTGAATATCCTGGAAACATAGGAATTGTCTGACCAGAATAGACCCTTGGCCCACTTAGACTGGTATCATGACTTGAAAAGTGGCCAGCGACAGGATGCTTCAGAGGAAGGTGCTGGACGTTTCACATGGGGGCAGTTTCTTCCTGATCCCAAGCAATTAGTGGTCAGCCTATACCCTGAAGCATGAGAGTGTACTGGCTTGTTTTTGCAGCATCTTGTAAATAGCTGCCAGCGTGGATCACACTTACAGAATTAAAAAACATTTCAGCTTCTGCTGTGGGGAAAAAGCTATACAAAGAATTACACAGACTTTGAAAACTGAGTGAAAAAGATGAAAATAGATCAAATTTGGGGCCAGGCAACTTCAAACCTCTCTCTTTAAGTTGGCTATAAGATTCTGTATCAGCATCTCTTCTAGACTGCAGTGTAGTGCTGTTGTGTGCTGTTAAACAGCTGCCATACTCCAACCCAGAAGTGGCCTCATTTCAGTGGGGGCTGAAGTGACTCCCCATACAGTTTACCTATCACTTTGGGATGAAATGCAAGATATTCGTATTGGGCCAATACTCAGTCCTTACTTAGACAAACCTTCTGTTATCTTCAGTGGGAGTTTTGCTTGAACAAGAGCTAGATGGCATTTTGGCCTATTGTTACTTATTCCAGGGGTCACGCCTGACTGACTAGCCAATCTAGTGTTCACATCAGATCTGCCTTCAGCGATGATTAATTCTTGTAATTGGAATGAAGTGGGGAGGAGGGTCTTTACTGTGAATGCTGCTGGAGTCGGATCCAACAGCAGCCCTGATGAATGAAATCTGCGTTGTGATCTAATTAATAAGAGACAAGGGAAAATGATAGTATTGGTTTGGAACAGATTTTGTTCTAGATGGGGTAATCCCTTACTAATAATTATATCTAGCCCTCATATAGCACTTTTCATGAGTCAATCTCAGAGCACTTTACAAAAGGAGAGACCATATCATTATTCCCATTTTACACCTGGGGAAACTGAGGCACAGGGTAGGAAAGTGGCTTGCCTAGGGTCACCCAGCAGGCCCATGGCAGAGCCAGGAACAGAACCCAGGTCTCCTGAGTTCCAGTCCAGTGCTCTGCCCACAAGGCCTTGTGATTTCAGTGGAGTTACTCCTGATTTATAGGGTTGTTATTGAGGTCACAATCTGAACCATTTCCTTCTGTACTGTTATTAACTCGTGCACAGGCCTTGTGCTGACCCCCTTCCCAGAGGTGAATCCTTCCATGACCCCTCACTGAGCTGGAAGACTTGACCAAGGGGACCGAGTCATCCGCACAGTGGGTGACGGAGGCTGGTTTCATGCTGAAGGCTTCACACAGCAGGTAGTGAGTAGGTGGGTGCAGATACTTGCGTGTTGCTTCCCAGCTTGTGTGCGCACCGGCCCATGCTGCATGCGTACCTACCTCCACTGCCTTCCAGGGCAACTCTCCATGCCTGGCCAGGAATTCACCCCAGCCAGGGGGATGGGTAAGGCCCTCGCAAAATGGAAGGAAAGTCTCGAGAGAGCAGGCTCTCTCTTTCGCTCTCTCTCCCCCCCACTTACCGAGACAGGCTTTTTAATCAGCCCTGATTACTGAAAGGTTGTACTATGTTATGCTAATGGACCAGGGACAGGAGCGAGTGAGAGGGAGAGAAATCCAAAGCTTTTAGCGTGTCGGGGCCAAATGTACCATCGAGAGCTGGGGATGGGAGTGGCCTCTACTGAACAGTTCTTAAGGCCCCGATTTATTGGCTGTTAAATGAGGCGTGACCTGCCTCCCGTCTGATTGAGTAGTTGGTCTGCGGGCAGCGAAGGGGGTAACTGCACAGCAAGGTGCTGGCTGACAGGAGGAGGGAGGGCACTGGAAAACATGCAGCAGCCAGGCGGCTGAGGATGGAGAGGTTGGCAGGGGTACCAAGAGCAAGGAGAGATCAGGGCTTGTTTGCCTTTCTGTCCTGATACGGTCCAAAAAGTGGTGCTCTGCTGGGCGGTAGCGATGGGTGATCGGAGCTGAACGTCTCTTTATGAGGATGTATTAATGGTTTGTATTATGGTAACGCCCAGTGGCTCCTGCTAAAATTGTGGCCCATTGTGCCAGGCACCATGCAAATGCCCAGGAGGAGACAGTCCCTGCCCCATAGAGCATAGACCCTAAATAGACAGGGTGGCAGGAAGGCCGGATGATTCTTAGAGCTTTATGGATTTTCTCGTCCTGTGAGAATTTTTGAGATTTTTGAAAAATTTTCCTGTCCCAAATTGGGGCCAAAAAGTCAAAAATCTCTAAAACTTTCATGACCTGAAAATCCTTCATGCACTGACGATCGTCGGATGATGGTGCAGAGAACTGTGCAGTGACCTGGAGAGACTGAAACCAATTTGATGGGCTCGGAAGAGGCTGTAACCGATTGCAGCACTAAAGAGAGGAGAGGAGAGGTGCTGAGACGTGACCTGTGGCAGTTTAGTAGCAGAGAGGCTTATAAGTCAGTCCACAGTGAGGTGGGGACAGCGGGTTCTGGGGTGGGGATTGTGATCAGCACAAGGGATGAGGACTTAGGAACCTGGATGCTTCTTTGAACCTTCTCTACATGTGGAGCATGCAAGGTTTGGCTGCAAAGCGCACAAGGACAGAGTTTCTGCTGCTGGGGGGCTGGGAGTCCAGAGAGCGCTGGCTTGCTTGTGGAGATGTTTGGTGTTTCCTCTGCACCCGTGCCAGGGGAGACACAGGGGGAAACAAAGTGGGGAAAAGCTACTGGCATGGCTTCCAACCATGAAGGCAGGGCCCAGTCTGGGACACAGATTCAGGTCATAGGCTCATAGAAATGCCGGGCTGGAAGGGACCTGGAGAGGTCATCGAGTCCAGCCCCCTGCGCTGAGGAAGGGCCAGGTCACCATCCCTGACAAGGGTTTGTCCAACCTGTTCCTATGACAGGGATTCCACAACCTCCCTTGGAAGCCAGTTCCCGAGCGTAACTGCCCTTACAGTTACAAAGCTTTCCCTAATATCTAACCCAGTGGTTCTCAAACTATTGTACTGGTGACCCCTTTCTCACAGCAAGCCTCCCAGTCGATCCCCCTTATAAATTAAAAACACTTTTTTATATATTTAACACCATTATAAATGCTGGTGGCAAAGCGGGGTTTGGGATGGAGGCTGACAGCTCAAGACCCCGCCATGTAATGACCTCGCGACCCCGAGGGGTCCCAACCCCCAGTTTGAGAACCCTTGATCTAACCTAAATCTCCCTTGTTGCAGATTAAGCCCATTGCTTCCTGTTCTTCCTCTAGTGGACATGGAGAACAATCCACTGCTCTCCTCTTTAAAGACTGTTCTCAGGTCCTTGCACCATCTTCCTTTCTCAAGACCAAACATGCCCAGTTCGATTGGTGCTTCGGCCCCTCTCCCCAGGCAGGTGTCCCAGGTGCTGGCAGAAAGAGCTGCGGGGCTGATATGACAGCAGCAGGTGGAATATCCGTGTCCACACAAGGGTGGTTCTGAACCCGGCATACACTTGGCAAGGGCACCTGAGAAGCTGGGTGTGTCTAGTGGGGACATGGAAGCAGACACCCACTGATTAGCCAGAGATGGTGGGGCTGGGATGAGTAAGCCCCATTGACTTCAGTGGGACTGGCTGGTATCCTGCCATAGGAGACTATGGACTGGTGATTACAGCTTAGTGACTGGACAGGCGGTGACCAAGGTAAGGGGCAGGGTGTGTGTGTATGTGTCTATGGAGAGAGAGCTTTATGGAAGGACAGCAGAGCCTTAGCTCTGCCCGGGCACTGCCAGGGATTGAGATGTGGTGGTAGGGACATGGATCAATGTGCCAGCTTCAGCTCCGTTTCTTTCCTGCTTCCCCTGCCATGGCAGACCTTCCTTCCTTCTTCTTGATCCTAGTCTCATGCTGGCTGGCTCGGTCTCCAAGGAGATCCCTGCCTCCCTCTCTGAACTGCTGGCAGGCAGAGGATTACACAGCAGATGGTGCTCCCTGACAGCTGCCAGTTAATGGCCTTCTGAGCATTTCCCTGTATGCAGCCTGGACTTTGCTGTGACGCACTCCAGTGAATCCACTGCCTGCGCCCCCTCCCTGCCTGTCACACACACCCTGGACGTGCTCACCTCTGTTCCACTCAGCCTATGGGGCCACATTATTATTAGAACTTGTTTAGGTAGAGAGACCCCGACGGAGATCAGAAGCCATGGTGCTAGGTGCTGCATGGACATGTAGTGAGAGAAAGTCCCTGCCCTGCTGAGCTTATAGTCTAAACAGACAACTCAGGATTATTGCCCCATGTCACAGAGGGGGAACTGTGGCCTAGAGAAACGAAGTGGCTTGCCCTAGATCACACAGGGCATCTGTAGCAGTACCGAGAACTATACCCGGGTCTCTGGAGGCTCAGGCCAGTGCCTGAACCTGATGGCAGACCCTGTGCTGAAAGGCGTTGAGCAGAGGGAGGCATGATACAGACACAAAGAGGCAGCTCCTTCTGGGAAAGCGTCTCCAGGTTCCTGGAAAACAGCAGCTCAGCTCCCTGAATTGATCGTTCCATCTCTCCTAGCGCTCTGCCTACCTGTCGCCAGCTGCCAGCTCTAGTAATCTCTGTGACACATCAGCAAGCCTACAAGTCTGTGCCCTTGTTCCTGGCGTCTCTCTCTGTCTCATTACAGCGGCATTACTAGGACAGCACTTGAGCGGTAGGCTTCGTCACTGGCTGTAGGCTGTCTCTGGCGATCCCCAACCGCCAGGGACGAAGGCTTGTGGACTGGTCTGGGTCATGCCGCAGTCAGAAGCTAGGGAATGCTTTCGCTTGAGACTTGCCACGTCTTACATGTAAATTAATAGCACGAGCAGCAAGATTGGAGCAGCGAGACCATAGCCGTGGTCCTGGGAGCATTATCGTGCTGTTGAAGCCTGTTAGAATGATGGGTTTATACGCAGGGTGACAAGCGTGGCAGACACCGAGCAGCTAGTGGGACGTGGGAGGAAAGGGTTGCCAGAGGCTATCGCAATGGCAGGTGGATCTCAAGAACAGGGATGTTGAAGAGGTTTGCAGCTCTCAGCAGCGAATTGTGCCTGTGCTAAAGGGGGCGGTCGGAGCCCTTGCTCAGCACTGTGAGTACACCACAAAACCTCCCCCTGTTCTCGTCCAATGCCCTCTGGGTTTGGGCCATGGTTGAATGGCACCAGGGCTGTTAGAGTAACACAAATCAGCTCCCTGCTACCGCGATGCTTCATTCTCACCTAGTTTGTCCATTGGTGTTTTTATCTGCCTGTCTAGTCCCTCTATCCTCCCATCTAGAATTGTAATACCACGTCCATCACTGTGGCCTCTGGGCACCTTACAAAGAGATCACTCCCTCTCTTAGCTCCTCTCTCTCAGGCTTTCCTAGGCACAAGCTTATAATGTTTGAGTTTGAGTTCAACTCCCCAAGCCAGCTAGCCTGGAATGTGGATGTCAGCCACATAGGGCCAGACTGTGAACCCCTTACACTCACTGGTGAGTAACTACAACCGTACATTGTCTCAGAGCGGGGAAGGAGTTCACAGCCTGGCCCCTTAGCTTGTTACAGCAGTTGAATAATATTGTCCATTGTTAGTAATGCAGTAGCACATAGGAGCTCCAGTCACGGCCCAGGGCCTCATTGCGCTAGGGGCTGTACAAACACAGAAGACGACAATCCCTGCTCCAAGGAGCTGACAATCTACGTATGAGACAAGAGCCAATCGATGGATACAGGCAGATCCCCTGGGGAGCACAAAGTATCAATAAGACAGTACTGGTCAGCATGATAGGCTGTGGTCTGAGCAGACCAGCTGCCTAACTGCGCTCAAGCATGTTGCATCCTGGCAAAGGGGAGCTGAGATATTAAAATATTCAGGCTTGAAAGCTGGGCCCTAAGAATTCTTCGTCACTCCTAATTCCCCTCCCTGTTAACAGCCCAGGACGTGGCATTGTCACATGGGGAAGTCACATGATGAGTGAGTTGAGCTTGTCCTGTCCGGAGGATGGCAAAGCAATTTAATTAGGTGTCGGCAGAGAGGAGGCTAGGCCAGGCAGACAGCGGCAAATTAACGTCAAAGTCAGGCCGTGGAAATGAAGTTACAATGTCAAGGCAATGACAAAGTGATTCCTGTGTCAGGGGAGATCACGGTGCACTAGCAGAATGGCAGCAAAATGATTTCAGTCCATGCCTGCCGAGGGAAAGCAGGGTCTCTTAGTGAGAGCTGCATAATAAAGAGAAGTGGGGGAAAGCTGTGGCTTCTGGAACTAGCACTCAGCAGTACAGAGGCCCAAACAAAAGCCATGAAACACCGAGAAGTTGTGTTAATGTAACGTTACACGATTGACCTGAATTGCTGAGTGGCCTGTGTTAGGCAGGGGGTCATGCTACAGGATCACAAGGATCCTTGCTGGCCTTAAAATTTATGAGTCAAGAGGAGCAATGAAATGCCCCAGAAAGGCTGCCAGCCAGAGCTCAACCTGGTTGTGCCAAGGCTTCATAGCACACAAGCTGCTCTGCCAGAGGAACAGATGCAGTGTGTGTGGCCACTCTGGGGAGATCCTGAACACATCAGTATATCTCTGGCAAGGGCCTGCCCTGCAGGCCCCTCTGTGAGAGGGTTGGGTGCATTGCTGGGGCTAATCAGACATGGCTGGGCTGAGGCGTTAAGGAAGAAGCTCCTGGTTATACTAGTTATCCCTTTCTCCTTTGTGTCATGGCTCCAATTGTCTGGCAAGGAGATTCCTAGCCGTTAGCAGACAGCTTCGCTGTCTCTCCAACTGCCCTTAATGAGATTTTAACAGCAGCCGTTGATTGTCCTCAGTGAGTAACTGCTGAGTTAATTGTGTCAGGCAGTGGGCGCCTGATCACTAATCCTGCAGTAATAACGGGAAGGGAAGATCAGGAGGTCAGGAGCACTAGGCCATTAAGGATGCATTAATGTGCAGGAGTCCCTGTTATGTCCAGCAAGCACACATTGCCTGTAAGAGGGACCTGGAAGCATACACGGGCCCTTCTAAAGAGGTGCAAGAGAGAAGGGCAACAAAAATGATCAGGGGTAGGGAACAGCTTCCATGTGAGGAGAGATTAAAAAGACTGGGGCTGTTCAGTTTAGAAAAGAGACCACTGAGGGGAGATACAATAGAGGTCTGTAAAACCATGACAGGTGTGGAGAAAGTGAATAAGGAAGTGTCATTTACCCCTTCCCATAACACAAGAACCAGGGGTCCCCCAATGAAATTCATAGGCTGCAGGTTTAAAACAAACACAAGGAAGTACTACTTCATACAACGCACCATCAACCTGTGGAACTCATTGCCAGGGGATGTTGTGAAGGCAACTGGGTTCAAAGAAGAATTAGATAAGTTCCTAGAGGATAGGTCTATCCATAGCTGCTAGCCAGGATGTCAGGGAGGCAACCCCATGCTCCTGGTGTCCCTAACTCACAGTCAGTTCCTTTCTTATGGCCTCTTCCTACTTGGTCATTTTCCACCCCCAATATAAAGAACATTATCTAGAAGTTAGAACCTAGACTCAGGAGTCAAGACTCCTGGATGCTGTTCCTAGCTTTGGAAGGGAGTGTTGGCCTGTGGTTAAAGCCGCTGGGTGAGAGTCAGGACTCCTGGGTTCTCATCCACTGAGTCATTACTTCACTTTGCTGTCGCTCAGTATAAATGGATTTAAAAACACCTCGTCCCTGCCATTGCTGTGAGACTTAGCTGACTGACACCCTCAGACCAAGTGCCCGGCAGATTCATTATTTTAATGTTTTTTTTCTCTTGGCATATACATTCTCCTGTTTGTTCCCAGTACTACCCTTTTGATAGTATTTTCTAGGGTGCCAGTGTGAGAAGACAGGGGCCCTTCCTCACCGGCTGGCAGGGGGAAAGCACATGCTATGCCCGCTCAGAGGTCAGAGAGGTTGCTGCTGTGGTATATGTTGACACCTCTTCTCTGTACCTTGTACTTGTCTCTGCAGGCAGCTTGCATCCAGGAACTGCCACTCGTGCCGAACTCCTCTGCTCACCCTCAATGTGGCAGCAGTCAGTAAAGCTGCGATCCCACCCCATTTGTGCTAAGATCTCTCCCCTCTCAGTTTCATCGCTAATAACGACTCCCTGGGTAGGGAACCTTTTCATTTGCAGGCGCGCTGTGCTCATTTCAGATTTCAGCACTACCGTGCCTGCCTTGTTTTGACACATTAATTGATTCTATTTGGTGAGATGTCACCGAATCAACCCTGCTCCTAACGAGCCTGCTTGATGAGGGAACATATAATGACGGTATTGCTGGAAATTGCTGCCAGGATAGATCGGCCTGGCCTTGGGAGTGCACTTATCGTTACATGGAATAGCTACGGGGTGATTAAATGCTTGGTGCTCCATGGGTCTGCTGCTGTCATGTCACCAGCACCGTTTGAGAGTCCACCCACATGGCCGGCCAAGCTCATTGCTGCTCTGGCATATGTTTCCCACTAAAATGTGTGTGTGTGTGGGGAGGATTGTGTGGGGAGAAGGGTGCAGGGGGGTGGATTGCAGGCCCTAGACTTTCAACCTGGAGTGAGCAGTTCACAACAAAACACGCATCACTCTGGTAATCCCAGCACATATGGGTGAGAAACTATTGGGTGGTGGTCTCTGACCTGTGCTATGCAAGAGGTCAGACGAGATGATCATGTTGGCTTCAAAAATCTGTTCTTCCCCATCTCCCCCCCAGTGTTATTTATTTATTCCATTGCTTGTATGACAGTAGTGGCCAGAATCCCCAACTGCTATGGGGGGCCCCATTATGCCAGATGCTGAACAGGCACATAATGAAAGACAGTCCCTGCCAGAAACTTGCCATCTACATAGACATGACAGACCAACAAAGATTCTCTAGACCATTCATTTTTCATACCTCTTTCACGTTCCCTCCTGTTCACTCCCCCCTGCCAAACTAAACACAAACTTTTCAGGCTCTCCCTGGGTGTCTCTCGTAGCCTCTGATCATTTCCACCTGCTGTCTCTGAACCTCCTGCTAGTTCTACTGTAGCTTTGTTACAGACTGGGTGACCGGAGTGAAGCACAGGATTCCAATGGCAGGCACATCGTTCATCAATATTGGGCCAGGAGGGACCGATACGATCATCTAATCTGACCTCCTGTGTAGCACCGGCCATGGAATTTCACCCAGTGATTCCTGCCTCAAGCCCATAACTTCTAGATGAACTAGATCATCTCCCGTGGAAAGAGATCTAATCTGGATTTAGAGACATCAAGTGACAGCGAATCCCTGGCATCCCTAGTAAATTGTTCCAATTGTCAGTTCCCCTCACTGTATAAAACACAGTGTGCTTTGTCCTGAATTTACCTAGCTTCAGCTTCCAGCCATTGAAACTTGTTATGCCTTTGCCAGCTAGATTAAAGAGCCTTCTGTTAGCAGAAGC
Source organism: Chelonoidis abingdonii (assembly GCF_003597395.2). Taxonomy (NCBI): domain Eukaryota; kingdom Metazoa; phylum Chordata; order Testudines; family Testudinidae; genus Chelonoidis; species Chelonoidis abingdonii. The sequence goes on along the minus strand of NC_133792.1, from coordinate 19,552,258 downwards.
TGTCTCCCGATTTAGATGCTGAAAGACAGTGATCAAGTCACTTCTTAGTCTTCTCTTTGATAAAACTAAATCGGCTGATCTTCCTAAGCCCCTCACAATAAGGCAGGTTTGCCAGATTTAAAATTATTCTGATAGCTCTTTTCTGAGCCACTTCCAATTTTTCTACCTCTTTTCCGAGTGTGGACACCAGACCCAAACACAGTATCTAATGATGGCTTCACTGATTCCATGTACAGAGGTAATCCCAGCTCCCTTCTCTTGCTAGTCCCCTTCTTATCCATCCAAGAATTGCCTCAGCCCTTTGTGAACTCATGTACAACTGGCTTCTACCAGAGCCCCCAAGTCCTCGTCAGAGCTGGGCTACATCCCCATATCCTGTAAGCAGGATGCATGTTCTCTGTCTCTAGACTGATTTATAGAAGTGGCCCATATCCTGCAGCTGAGTGCTCCAAGCAGTGGAGGTGCTTGAAATCTAGGCACAACGGGTTTAGAGACACATCACAACCTCAGAACATGACTCCATAGGCAGCAGGATCTTTGGGGCAGGGAGAAGGAGAGTGTGTGAAATCTCCTGGGCAGAGCCTGAGGCATGATGGACACTACAGGAACACAAATCATTGTGCCCTTGAGTGCAGCCTGCCAGTCTTAGTAAGGGCGCCTTCCCCTGCCTTGTGCTGAGCTGGCAGTGGGCAATGGCTGGGCTGGGTTTCTGCTGACCCTGCTTTACCCCAGCTATTTCTCACTGGTAGCCCGGATTTCAGGCACTGTCTGCAACCTTGGGTTCCCTTGTCGGCTCTAACCAATTCTGCTGGGGCAGGTCGTGGGTGGGAGCAGGCAGGATTTGTAACCTGGTGCAGGAGTCCGCCATCTGGCCATGTTGAGCTTACTGCTGCAGGCACCCAGCCCTCCTTAGCTGAGGGTTAGTCAGCTGGGGGAGCTGGTCCAGCCCCATTGGGGAAGTGTTGGACTAGGGTAAACAGGCCACATGCTGCTGGAAACATCCTCCCTGACTGGCTGAGACAGCAGCTCACCTGGCTCTTTGCTTTCTTTTTCAGAGGCTTATTCCCAGGCCTGAATCCCCAGGGCCCTGTGCACTCAGGGGGGAATTGGTGGGAGTTGCAGGTGCATCGGGCTGCATGCCGCTGGGGAAGGCCAAACAACCAGGGCGAGCACAGTGCTGATGTCTGCACAGGCCTTCACAGCACAATCCCTTGCTGCCAGACTGCACAGGTGCAAGCTCAGAATGGTCCCTCTGGGGGGTGAGGGGGGAACTGTTGGTGGGAGTTGGGGGAGAAGGGAAAGTTAGTGTCATCTAGGGACACTGGAAAAACCCATTTATTTTCCTAACTCAAAGTCCGAGTCACTGCAGGGCCCAAACTTCTTAATCGGCAACAACTGCTACAAATCCAGCCTCTGAACCAAGATCTCAGGAGATGCTTGGTCAGGTGGCAGCATCTGCATTGCCTTGGGAGAGGAGAACTGGGCAGCTCCTGGAATTGACTCATTTGTATCAAAGCATCAATCAGCTTGTGGATCAGATGGTGCCCAGGCTGCATGGGCAGGTACACAGCCATGCTGGGAAGGGGCAGGAACAGGGTCCTTTGAGGACAGAATAGGACAAGTGGCTTTAGGAGGGAAGGAAGCCTTATCTTGCAAGGTTGGGACAGTGATTCGTTTGGCCAGGCAGGTGTAAAAGACCTCCTCCCCCCACCCCCTAAAATGCTTTTTCAGTTTCTATGTGGCTGCTAGTCACCATTGATTTGTATCCAGCCCCCGCCTTCCCCAGCAGCTCTACAGCCATCATAGCAAACACAGAACAAATCCACACGGCAAGACCTCTTCTTCTCTCCCTGATTCAGGTTCATCCCAGCTATCCCCCATCCCCAGCAGCTACCCCTTCCTCTGTTAAACCTCAGAGGTGTTTCATCTACTCAGCAACCCGGCATGCCCCCAGGCTTCCCTGCCTGGACTCTCCCCCCACTACTAGCTCTACAACAGCTTGAGCAAAGAAAAATTTTAAAAAAAAAACATTTTTCCTCTCTCAAGAAATCCCCCCACAAGAGCCCTAGCACTGCAGCAACTAGGAGAGTCACCATGTACCTAAGAGCAACCCAGGCCTCAGACAGGCCCTTTCAAAGGCTTGGCCACCTTCCCCACCCACTCTCCAATCAGCCATCTCAGGGATGGCAGGTGTAGCCCATCTCCCACTCAGCATTTGTCTACACAGAGTTGTGTCTGAGTAACAGTTCCTGACTTATTTCACCTGGGGCCGCTCTGATTCTGGAACAGGAGGTGCCTTGTTCCGGTTTAGCTCAACCCAGCAGGTCAATCAGGAATAACTCCAGCTGTAACCAGTCCCTCAGACTCACAACCCCCTGCTTTGTAGTGTTGCCTGTTTACTGACTCTCCCTAGCTTTGCAAGGTTGGGACTCTCAGCTCTGCTCCAGGGCCTGGCAGCTTCCCCTGAATGCTCTAGCTAGCTGGCTGTCTCTGTGTGAAGTGGGGTGCTTCTCCCCACCCGTTTAGCTACATGGGTGGGGAGTTCAGGTGCTTCCCCATCTGGTTCTCCTGTGGTGCTGCTGTTTGACCCAGCTGGTAACTCTCTTCTATCACCACCATAGCAAGCAGGGCCAGAGGGTCCTCTTCATATAAACGGGGTGATGGGGGCTCATCCCACAAGGTGCTGAGCACTCCTAGGAGATGCCCAGTGCCCTCAATGGGACCAACGGGCCCTCTGCCCCTGGCAGGATGAAGCCCTAGGTCAGGGTCAATGTGACCATCTCAAATTGCAATTCACGAAAAGCAAACCAAGGTGGACTGTTTCCCCTCCTCTAGCCCCTGCCTTGTCTGTGAGACTTGAGATTGCAATGGCACTAACTGGAGGAAAGTTGTGGTCCTGTGCTAAAGAGGGGAGGAATCTCTAGTGACAGATGCTCCCGTTCCCGTAGGCTGGGACATGTCTTAGTACCAATTTCACCTGGAGACGGGCTCAGAACAACTCCCCCCAGCTCATTAGCCCTGACCACTTCACAGCACAGCTGAGCGCCTGGCCCTTTGAGGCTGGTCTTTAGCACCATAAGAGGCTGAATGGGAACCCCCGCATCCCTGAACGCTGGGGGAGTTTGGATCCTGATTCAGTTTGCGACTCATCCTCATCTGGAGAGTAGCGTCTTGGCTGGAAAGCGCCATCTCCAAATTGAGCCGGAGCATCCTGTTTGCACTTCCTGAGAGCTGGGCAAAGAGTGGCGTGAAACAACTCAAGTGAGGGAAGCAATGCAGTGACCACACAGCTCATCTCCCCCCAGTGAGAGCGGCAGATCATTTAGTGCTGAGCTGCCTGCCAGTCCGTCCTAATTAAGGCATTACTCATTCTGTCAGATGGAGACGGCCACAATGGAATGAGTGATTACCAAGTATTGACCACCCCCCTCCCACCGCCCACCGCCCGTGGGGACTAATTTATTGATGCCTGCTGGATCCTTATGGCAGGCCTGAGCCTGGGACAGAGTGGGCTTAAATGGGTGGGTTTCTTTCAGAACAGAGAGGCCAATGCAGCCATTTGGGTAGACAAATGTGCTGCACACATGCCTGGGTGGGGGAATTTGCTCCATTCCCAAGCAGTGGGCTCACCCTTATCAGCTGTCTTGCTTCTGATGATGGCCGTTTGATAGAGTCCAGGAAGAGGTTGGACATGTGCTGTAGGCAACAGCTCAGATCAAATTGCCAGGAAAGGCAACAGCTCCAGCTGAGCTGCACAATCTGCTTTTGCATAAAGCCAAATGTAGATGACATGTGGAAAAATTAGACCCAGTTCAGCTGAAGTTATAGGAGCCAGTTTTACCTTAGCCTTGGCTCTTTATAATAGAAATTCTTGGGCAAGATTTTTAGAAGTGACTGTTGAGTTTGGGCACTGCCCTTTGTGGGGATGCCACTTGAGCCCCAAAGAGGCTTGACTTTCAGAAAGTGGCTGAGTACCTGCCCTCTGAAAAACACAACCCTTCTTGTTGGCTCAGTTTGGGCATGCAACAATCACCAGGCACGTCTGAAAATGTTGGCCCTTTGGATTGATATAGCTCCTCTGGGATTTCACAGCTCTTTGGAAACATAAATGAGTTAAGCCTCACTCACGCAGATGCAGTTGTTCAGTATCATTATCCCCAAGTTACAGGTGGGGAAACTGAGGCACAGAACACCTCCACATAGGTGAGTCTCCCAGACAAGTTTTGTGTATTTACAATCGCCCTTATCTAGTTTGTAAAGTTTTCTTTCCTGACCCCCTTACTGGCTGAAAGGCCCCACCCCCGAGCGGAGAAAACTGTGAAACTGACTATAAGCAAAATGCTGTTGAATGCACAAAGTAAACAAACAGAAAAACAGAGCAAGTATGTATTTTCCTCTAATCTGCATGTCTTGTCATTTTAGCTGGTTAGCTTCTACCAATAGATTAAAATGTAATTTCAGACAACTGTGCATGTGTTTTTAATTGACACTGTCCTTTTGACCAAACTGTATAAAATCTATTTAAAACATATCTAACAATATAAAACTAGTCCATATAGCTACCGAACCATTAGCTAGTCTAAGCTCTGAATCATTTACTGTAGGGTTATAGTAAATAGCAGTTAATTAACATCACTTTAGTTTTATGTATGAGGTACAATATCCGTTAGCTAGTTACACCTGAATCCATGACTTAAAAAAAAAAATTAGTAGTAGATGTTTGTTTACCAATGGGGGGGAGCCGGGGAGGAACAGGAGAATTGGAAGCAAAAAGCTCCCCCACAAAGGCCATGATACTCTCCCAAGAACAAGTTCCAGCCCTGGAGACACCAAAACGCTTCTCCGCTCCCAGGAGTCTGTGCAGCTCTCAAAGTATGAGGGTGTGTGGGGTGCTGTGCACCTTGCACTGCTACCCTCTATGGGCTCTTGGTCGTTGGCTTCCCCCTTTTAGTGAGGTTACTGTGGTAAGCGTCTGTCTCAAATCTGGACCTTAGCGTCCAAAATCTGGGTGCTTACTATGATTCCCCCCAAGCTTGTACCAGCTTGGATCTTATCTCGCTGCCACCAGATAGGATTCTGGCTCCTATCAGCCCTCCAGTCGCCCAACTTATCCGGGGGACCCCACAAAGACCCAGAGCCCTGGGTCTCCTATCTCATCCCCAGCTTCCCCCCTTTCCTGGTTCGCCGGAAACGATGCCTTACGATGCTCCTTGAATACAACCCAGCGAGGATATCTATTCCCCCTGAGGCTATGCATTCCCTGGTTAAGCTCACACAAAGAGATCACCCTCCCTTTGCTCATAGCAGTAACTAGAGAAAAACCTCAAACAAAGAAACAGAGTTATTCTCTCTCTTTTTCTTCCCGTAACTTTTCCCGCCCTGGGACAATAGGAAGTACCCACAGCACATGGCTCCCCTCCCCCTAGCCTGTCACACAGAGGTAGACAGAGCTCCCGGCACAGAAATTCCTCTCCCCTTGCTCACTAGGAAAAGAACTCCCACAAGTTTAAAAAGAAACTTATATAAAAAAAGAAGCTTACATATAACAAAACTCTGCATTAAGAAACTCAATACAGATATGGCTTATAAGAAAATGGAATAACACCTGATTTAAAAAGATAGCCAATAACCAGTCCAGCAAATCACACAATGTAAATACAAACAAAACACATACAGCCTTTGTTTGGTTTCCTTTGTACCACTTGATAGATATATTAAAAGAAGATTGGAGTTAGCAGAAAAGCTGTTTCATTCCATAGCCGGGAGAACAAAAGACCCTGAGTTCCTTTCCTCCAGACTTTAAAAAAAATCCAGTTCTCATGATTGGTCCTCTGGTCAGGTGCTTGATTCCCCCCTGTCCACCCCTTACAGGTAAAAGAAAATTAACCCTTACCTATCTACTTATGACAGTTACCCTACAGGAAGGGGCTTGCGAAAGCTAAAAGGCTGCATCTATAACGAGGACACAACATTAAAGTTCCACACACTCTTTGAGAGCAAACAGGATTCCAGCTGCCTGAAGAGCATCTCGCTCAGAGGAAGATGCAAATCTCAAAACGTAACTAATGAGGTGCTAGACTATGGAAAGAAGTAAACTGTGCTGATCATTCAGCTGGTTTTCATGCTGATTCATTTCGAGTCCAATGGCCCTGGACTGGCTGTGTTTAACTCCCACGGAGGGAAGCATAGATCTCTTAGTCAAGAGTGGCTGAACTTTACATCAGTTTCAGAGGCTAACTTAGAGAGAAGATTGGCAGCAGTTCGTAACATATAGTTAAAGCACTCAGCTGCTACAGGCTCTTCTGTGTTTATTTGCACATGGGTCACAGAGTTGGAAACTGAACTGAACCCAGCTGCCTCTTATAATTAATTTTTGGTTTTCTTTTTTCCCAGTAACTCAAAACTGTTCTAGATCAGTATTTAAAAGCCTTAGCAGCAAGCATTGAAGTTAACTCTCTGTGAAAATGGTGGTGGGTAGGCTGGACAGCTGCAGGTTTCATCCTGCATGACTCAGCTGACAGATTTACATGGAGCAGGACAGCGAGTAGAGAGTGCCACAATCAGATGGGGCGATTAGTTCCTTTGAATTGGCTGTTTGCATTCTGCATTAAGGTTAAACCTGTCTGACCCGCCTTTCATTCATTGCCCTTGGCAGTCATATTATGCCTCTGATCCTGCAAATGAGTTGGCTAACCTCTCTCTCTCTCCCTCTCCCCAGTGCGATCAGTACAAGAAGGGGATCATTTCTGGCTCAACGTGCAAAGACCTGTGTGAGGAGCACACCCTGGTGTTCCAGCAGTGTCTTTCCTCATCCCCCACTCAGCAGGTAGGTAGGGCTGTCTGAACTCTGGGAACTGGGTAAATGAGTCTCTTCCCACAGGGGGAGTAGGCTACTGGCATCCCTTTAAGATAGCTGTGTGCCATGCACACCCCATACTCCTCAGAGCCTGGTCTGCACCATTCTTGTCAAGACTGTCTTTTGCTTGGGAGGTCTGGGCTGAGCTCCTTCCAGACCTCAGTGGATGCTGCTTCCTTCTCCTGGAGCTGCAGGCTGGCCTGTGCTGCTAAGCAACCTCATCCATCCCCTGGACAGTCTCCTATAGTCAAAGCAGGGAGGGCCTGATCCAAAGTCCATGGAAGTTCCTGGGAGCCTTGCTATGGACTTTGGATGAGGCCCTTGGAGAGGAGGCAGGTCAACCAGTTTTTCCTGGCCTCTGGTGGGGGTGGCATTGACAAGAAATAGTCGCTGTATGGAAGCCATTAGAAGAGTGGGGACGCAGTGCTTACCTGAACTCACTGGAGTTGGCATCCAAGATCCCCCTTAAATAAAATGAAGACTTGGTGCAATGCTGGGCTACCATGGCAGTTCTGTGGGGCTGCTTTTCAACTGCTCCCTTTATAGGTGGGTGAACACACTCCCCAGACCACCTCCACTGTGATTACCCCCCCATGTGCCTCCTGCATCAGTGGAAAGGCCAAGGACTGAGTGGGCCACTCAGAACCCTTCTGAGTGATGTTGGCACAGCAGCGTAGGTGAAGCTTGCACTGCCTCTGCCCATGTGATGCCTGTGATGCAGATAGAGAGCTGCATGGCTGCAAACCCACCCTCTTACTGTTACCAATACTAAACTAAATGGAATTAGTGGAAGGAATCTCACAGATATCATCCAATGGGCCCCACAGCCACAGGGCTCTCCTGGGAACCCTTCAAGAACCTACCAATTATTTGCATTTGCTTTCAGCCAGTCAATCTTCCCATGGTCACTCACCTCTGCTTTGGTCCAGGTTTACCGGGGGCGCTGGATAGAGAAAGAAGTGATCATTAAATGTGGTATTGAAGATGCTTTAAAGGCAGACAGCAACCCCGATTCAGTGCCCAGGAAGGACCTGGTTCTCTTTGACAAGCCTACAAGAGGGACATCCATGGACGAATTCAGAGAGATGCTCCTGAACTTCCTAAAAGTCAGTGTTGCCGAGGCACCCAAGCTTTCACAGTGCGTTTTTCCGGACAGGGTATTATCACCTCTGTTTGGAAGTCCTTGGGACCAGCAATAGTGCTTGCCAGTGGGGAGAAGCCTAAACTAAATGCATTCTTCTATCTCCTGTAATCCTTGAAAAAATCCAGTCCAGTCTGAAGGACTGTGATCCCCACTGTTTGTTGTAGAGTGAGGCTTCATGTGATATGTCATATTCAAGATAATCCCCAGAGCAGATACTGTAGGAACCACTAGATAAGGATATGTATCAAACAAAATCACTGTGTTAGGTGAGAGGGTACATTTCTGTCTCATTTTGGAATTCTATTTGCAAGACCAACCCCTACAGTCAGTCAGAAAGGGACTCAAGCTGCTCCCTCCCATTGATTTCAACAGAAGTTAGGAGCCTAAATATATTTAAGGATCTGGGTCAAAGGCCCTTTTTGGCTCTTCTTTCAGCATTGCTAATACAGAGCCCAGGAGAATGTCCCATGTGTGTTTATATAGCAGTTAAGGGGACTCTTACTGTCTTTAATGCAGCATCATTCAATTTTGAATTTATATAGAGGTTCTAAGTACTTGTAAGTCTTTGTCTTTAAAATACCCTGTTTGAGTTTGAATGTAGCTTTATTGAACATTTTCATTGAAAGTGTTCATTTTTCCTGTTTTCAAAAGTGATTTTTTTAAAATGTTGAATTAAAATGCACCCCACAACCACACTGATCAAAAAAAGTATAAAAAACCCCCAAAGTAAAAACTTTTACTTATTGCAACTTTTACTATTTTTTCCTGACTACCTCTGCTCATGACTTTTAAAAGCAGCCCAGTGCCCTTTTGCTAGGGAGGAGTTTATAATCCCAGTGACCCAGCCAGATTCCAGTTCAGCTGCCATTCTATTTGAAGGCGTTATAAAGGTGGTCTCTACTTGACTGAGGTATCCATCGCATCTGAGCCTAGAACTGCTGGGTAGCACTGCTGTGTGCTGCTAAGCACTAGCTACTTTTCATGCTGGTGTGGATGAAACAATAAAACCGTATCTAGAGCTCTAAAGGCCATGTTATTTGATTACACTTTAAGTCATCCTGTTAGGAATACTCAAATCACTTCTCAGTTGGTAATTCCCTCCAAGTGAGGCGGGGATAAAACCTGCATTATAGGAAGAGAAATTAGTGATCTTAGGTGACACATGCCTGAAATTAAGTTTTCTGGCTTCTTGAAGCAGACAAGCACTGGCTTCCTTTTAACTCCTTTTCTAAGCTATTATCTTTCAAGAGGTATAAAAAAGGGGATTTTTTTAAAGGGAGACTGCACGGATTAATTAGAACACCACAGACTGCTGCCGTACTTTCTGCAGAAGAGAGTCCCAAAATGTTCAGAAACATGTTAGGAACACTCGCCCTTGCTTTCATCCCAACGTGCTAGTTTCCCTCTCTCCTCCTAGAACTGCATATTTGCAAATATTTAGTCTAGCTGCACCTCCTGACAGCAAGTAGATTAAAATGCAGAAGTAGAAACCTGCAAGCAGACTTTCAAAGCCATGGGAAAATAAGTGATGTTCTGTTTTAATGTGAGTCTCTACTATTCCTGTGCAATCTAGTGGTAACGTTTGAACCTAAATCAGGGTGTTAAGATGACATCCTCCTATTTTGACTTCAGAGTATAGATTCAATTGCAATACATTTCCTGTGAAGAAGGGATTGGTGGCTCTGATCCCAGATTGACTTCAGCTCCCTGGGGCTGGCCCCAGTTGGTGTAGAACCACTATGCCACAAGGGTAGCAGACAGGCACAAAGGTGTGTCCAGAGCATGCTGCACTCCGCGTATCCCCCTTGAGGGCTTTTCCCACATTAAAGCAGCTCTCAGCAGCAAAATCACTCTGAGAATCTGAAGGGCTGTAACCAGTTGGCTGCAGCAGAGCACGTGTCTCGGGGGTGTTCTAGCACTTTTACCTCACTCAGAAAGCAGCACCCTAGTATTCTGCCCTGAATTAATGTACACAATGGGTAAAATTTAAAGAGCTGATGCAATTTCTTATAGATTTGCAGGCTAACCTAGGAGATCAGACATCACTTGCAGCCTTGGTGAACCAAATCATCACCATGGCAGATGTGAACAGAGATGGGAAAGTATCTCTGGCAGAGGCCAAATCCATCTGGGCTCTACTTCATCTAAACGAATTCCTGCTCATGCTCTCCTTGCATGAGAAAGAGCATACCTCCAAATTGTTGGGGCACTGCGGGGACCTGTATGTCACGGAGAAGATCCCTCACAATTCTCTCTATGGTACTAATGTCCCTCACTTCTTCCAGCCATTGCTGCCTTCAGCTATCCACCGGATTATTCACCAGTGGTTTGCCCCAGCCTGGCCCAGGAGAGCAAAAATCGCCATTGGCCTTTTGGAGTTTGTGGAGGAGATATTCCATGGGACGTACGGGAACTTCTACATCTGTGAAACTAGCTTTAAGAACGTGGGCTACAACGACAAGTATGACTTCAAAATGGTCAACCTGAGGAAGGTGGCAACAGAGATGACAATCAGAGGTTTCCTCAAGGGACGTCACTGTGAGCAGAATGTGGACTGCACCTATGGGAAGGACTGCATGGCAACTTGTGACAAACTCATGAAGCAGTGCAAAGGCGACATGGTCCAACCCAACCTGGCGAAAGTCTGTGGGCTACTGCAGGATTACTTGCTGTACGGAGCGCCATCTGACTTGAAAGAAGAGCTGCAGAAGCAGCTACGAACTTGTATGACCCTTAGCGGCCTGGCTAGCCAGATGGAAGTGCACCACTCCCTTGTGTTGAACAATCTCAAGACCTTGCTTTGGAAGAAGATTTCAAATACCAAATATTCTTAACGGGGCAGCTGGGATGGTAGGCTATAGTGTTGGTATCCAGTTAAGGATAGACGATCATGTCTGCTCATTCCACCAGAGGAAATGCAGCAGAAGCAGGTAGTTCACATGGCTGCAGTCTTTTCCTTCACGACACCTCCCCACCCCATAAAGCATCAATGCCCCATTGCCACTCAGCAAAATCATCAATAGCGTGCTGTAAAGAACATGATGCAAAGGAGAAATACCAAGAGCCTGGCTGAATAGGTTTGGGGGAAGAAGATAGAGGAACCAGATTTGAGCTGCACCTCTTTCCTGCTAATCAAGGAACAATCACAAGTGCAGACAGAGAATGAATCATCATGCTATAAATGTCATATCTTATTTTGATGAACACCTCTCATGTAAATAAATAGCTTTTGTGAGAGTAGCATTTGTACATCAATGGCAAATAGCCTTTTAAATACCAGCATCCTGGTGATTCTTAAAAGGGTAGAGTATCTCACACTGGAGTCTGCACAATTTATTTTAATGTCTGAATTTGATACTGTAAAATTCAGACAGTGTAGCGAGCCAATAGACAAGCTCACCCCCACACACTTTGATTCTGGTTGTTACACACCTTCCTGAACTGCCTGACCACATAGTAGGTAGGTCCTGGCAAAGTCTAGGTTTTGTGTAAACAGTTGCTACGCTTGCGAGAAAGAGCATTACCTGGTGGACTGCACCATTACCCATTTGCATTGTTTAATAATGTGTTAACATGATTACAGTTAAAGGAAAACACTGATGGCTATAACATAAGGATAAAACAGACCTATACAAATACAGAAAGTCCCCAGGCAGACACAAACTAAATTAACATAGTGGCATATGCGCTACATGGTATACTGTATTCCCCACATCAAGAGAAAAACAGTGCTTAGACACCAGTTCAAGTCCAAATCCACCTCTTGGTTTAATTGGCACTTTTAAAATTGACAGGATTTGACTGGAAAGGTAAAAGACTAATTCCCCATTAATCCACTGCTCTTCCCCTGCCTCCAAATAAAAAGAATTTCAGACAATTTTTCAGTAGGCAACAAAAACAAATCTCAATTGGTTGTCTGACTGCTACCTGCTATTGAAATACTGACCCTTTGTTTCCATTTGTATTTACTTATAATAATCCTTTAGCATTCAAGATGCTCTGAACACATGGACTGAGTGGGGTGTTTAGTTTATGTAAACTATTCTTGGTTCTCCATTCCCTGCACAATTTTATCCATTCTGATAGACTGTATGCTGGTGATCCGACAGTAGCTTCGTGAAGTGAAGCACATCTGAAGTACAATCACTAGAAAAAAAATTCTCCCACAGGATATATGGCCTCTGAAAGCAATCTTTAATGTCAGAGCTGTAAAGTTATGAGCCCTTTGGAGTGGAGATATCAGTCCTTTCTATTAGTTCTAAAGATCAACACCACCACTCAACTGTTATTTATGGGAAAAATGTTTTAGTGACAACAATGCTTTAAATCTAGCTTGCAGCCGGTCTAACTTGCTTTCCCCGAGTCAGGCCAGCTTTGCACCACAGTAATTCATGCACCAGAAGGCTAAGCATCTTTTGTGGGGGGTACTTTGTTTGGGGTTTCAGATTCATTGTGTTATGTCCGCAGAAGTTACTCTGACTTGTTAAATACTATAAAACTACAGTGGGTAGAAAAGAAAGGGGCCTAGAAATGCAAAGGCAAGGCCAACAGTCCGAATGCAATGCATGCTGTTGCATTAAAAGGGCACTCGGTTGAATAGTTTTTTTAAGGATCCTGCCTAGTTAAGTGCCAGATTTTCCATCTTTTGCCAGTTGAATCAGAAGTGAATTTAAATAATTTTTTGAATGCGATTTAAAAATAAACCAATTGGAATGGTTTAAATGGATATTACTCATGGTACTGTGAATACATCAATATAATTCACTTTAGATTAATTGGGTAGGCCCCTTTTTTCTTTAGGCTGACACTTAAATGAAGCCCCCACCCCAAGCCAGGAATAAAGTCAGTTTAAACTTTAGCCTCTATGGTTTCACTAGCCATTTGCTAATCTGAAAATGCCTGGGGAATACATGCATGTAGCATTTAATGTAGTCTATCAGGAACACACACAAGCAGTGTGAAGATCAGAATAGCTATTTATTCTTTATTGCACCTTGGCTCAACAGGTTACAGAGAACATTTAGAGTTGCAAAAAATATATTTACATCACCGCATATTATATTCACATTCACTGTCTGCAGTGCTTGCAGCGTCTGAGCCAGTGCATGGCAGAGGCTGAAGATAAATCTAGCAAATTTCAAGTGCAGAGTCCTCAAATGGTTTCTTTTGCTGCTGCCAGGCTTGTTAGAAAACACAAACCTACAGGCATCATCTGCAAACAAAGTGCCCCAGCATATTAGAATAAAAACTTCAAATAAATGTCACCCTCAAAATATAGTGCTAGACATTGCAATGCTTCTGTAGCCCAGGAAGGTACATCATGCTGCTCCTCACGCACATCTGGTTTGACACTTCTGATTGTGGCTCTGAGGAGAACGATAGAAGCTGATCAGTTCCTGCATTTAAGACCTTGCTGTACCACAGTGATCAGCATCTGAGTACCGGACACATTTAAAATGAACATACACCTCTGTTCTGATTGGAAACAAGATGATCTCGTCCCTGTAGCCAATGAACCAAGGATCTTGAACAGAATCAGTTCTGACTCAAGGACTATTCAGAGAATTTCATTTCTTAAAGAAAAACAGCTCCATAAAATGAAACTCAGTTTTCCATTAAAGTCATTACAACGGATAAATGAAGAATTTGAAAGGCACTTCCATTTTAACTACTCCGTGCCCAAGAACAGTGGTAGGTGGACATTACTAAGAAACAAAGCAATATGGACTCAGTGGGTAAAATTTATCCCAGTACTGAAGGCCTTGCAGGAGGCCCTATGCAAACTATGAATCCCTTTGACAATGCATTTAAGTCATGACTATGGCTATGTGCATGCACCAAGCTGAATTTCATTCCAGTAAAGAATACTCAAGGCCCATTTAACAAAGAGGATGGGAGGTTAAGAAGCCATTCACAACCTCGTGACTTGTCCACAGCAAGGGATTCCATTTTTGCATAGGGTTATTGGGCGACACTGAACCATCAGCTTCAGGATATGGGTCACTCAGGAAAAAGGTTAAAGACCTAATCATTTGAGTTTAGCAAGCCATACGCTCTTTTTCCCAATCCTTTCTTGCTTGTAAGAGTCTTCTGAATCCCTCAGAGTCCTCTCCCAGTTCCCACATTCCCCCCAATCATCAGTGTAAATCCAACTTGTAGCCAGCCACCTTCCTTCCAACGGAAGAGGAACAAAGCATCAATAGCAAATCTCAAGATGAGCAGATGCTACTGGTGAGCAATGCAAGGTTCTCTCTGCCTCCCATCTCAAAACTAAAAGTTGTGTGCTAACCTCACAGCAGGTCCAAGCCCGTATCAATCAGAGCCAAAACTAAACTGCATGATTACGTCAGCAAGTAGGCTTGAGACTGAGAATCTACGTTAGTGTAATTTCTATGTGGAGGTGCTGCAAGAGGGATGTACAGGGAGGATCAACAACAGAAGGACATCAGAGGCTAAATTAAGCAGTCTTGCACCTGCTCCAACTCTTTCTTTCTTTAAACTCACACCTTCCTATGGCTGCTCAGTATGAAGATGGAGCTATTTAGACATCCTTCTGAAGTCTAGCTTGGGATTTTGGCTCTTAGTATTCAAACTGGATCTCCAATAGCAACAGAGAGCATTACCCAGGATGCTGCTGAGCTACACCAAAGGAAGGATTTTTTTCCCCAAAACCATTTGCAATCAAGGATTTATCACTCTCAGCTGCACTCCAACAGATTGGATCCAGCCTTAGTTATTTACTAAGGTTTTATTACTTTGCTATTATGCAAATTACTTGATCTCCTTTGGCAACTAATTTCACTAATATCAAGTTGTAGTAGTTTGAGCATATTGAGTAATAAGATTTGATACAAGAACCCATCTCAGATAATAACACCATTGCCACAAGCTGCAGGTAAAAGCCTATGGTAGCAGATAAGCGAACCTGATGCAGAAACCAAATTATAGCAATATTTATGAAGAGATTATTGCCATATATAGTAAGTATGAATTCTAAGACAACCCTAGAAGAAAAAGTAAAGGCAGCATAAGCTAAACTGGGTCTCAAGACAGGTTTTATGTTTAATTCAGAATATGCAACAATGCACATTTTAACCTTTCTTAATACACATGCTTCTTGACATTTTACTAAGTTTCTCACTATATCAGTAATATTTCAACTCTTCCAAGTTTTTTTTTAAATCCTCCAAGTTTGTCTTATAGCTGTCCCATCATATTCCTGTTTTCACGAGTTAAAGATGTTGGTGGGGATACATGAATTAAAAAACTTGAAATATGAAATCCTATGACAGTTCCACAAACTATTGTTTGTTCCGTATTAACACTTGTGTCGAGACTGGAACTTTCATTCTCTCAAACTCAGACCCTCAAAGGCCTGACACCACACAACTATGGTGATTTTACAACTGCAACACTCAGACTGCTGGAGTGCTTAAATCAAACGTGTTGAAGTCCTAACTTACTACCTCTATTTGCAGTGTCTCAAACGTTTTCAGTGATGCTAGTTACATTGGCAGGAAATTACATATAAATACCTGATAAAGTAACGTTGAACTCAACTGAGATGTCCATGCTCATATGTTTAATCCTTAGGAAGGTTGGTATTTTCCTCACTGCCAGCTAGAGAACACATAGTGGAACATAGGCTTTTAGTTTCTCTTGAACTCATTTAGCTGTGTCCAGGTCTTGGAACAATGACTTTCATTAGGTATCATAAGCAATATCTAATCAGTGAGCTGTAACTAGAACAATAACCTAATCTCTTAATTTCTTTGTATTCCTTGGTTTAAGCAAGACCATTACTTAATTGCGTAGTTAGTCCAGAAGAGCCATTACCTTAAATTTTGCTCAACATCTCAGACTGTAATTATGCAGATCATTTCTTTTTTCCACTCGTTTAAATATCTTGATTCTTAACTGGATACCATTTTACTACTGATCTCCTTCTGGCACAGCTTTCAATACGCTATGCTATAACTCTAGCTCCTCAAGCTTTCCTCCCATCTGTCTAACCATTCATACCCCATGTGAGTCTCAAAAGCACTTTATTCCCCCACCCCCCAATATTCACATCTTGGATATTTGTGATTTAAATGCAACATATAATGGTAAAGACTTATTTTAGAGATTATGCCTCAGCATGGAATGGTTCTAGATTCTGACATATGAGTCAATGTGAACAATGGTTTTTCTTTCAAAACGTGTCTTGTCAGAGAAAAACAGAGTTCTCACTCTCTGGTTGGGTGCAGCAAAGTCAGATACTTATTATCTCCCGCAATTGCGTGGTGGGAGACAGCTAAACAGGTCTCTCTCCAGGTAAACAATTACAACAAGCATTTATACCTTTTGTTACATACAATAAGCAACAGCTGCATTTTGTTTATACATAGGTCATCTTGATATCTTATTTTTCTCACTTCTATTTAGACTACAGTCTACATTCCATATCTAGCAATGTCTCACACAGATCTTTCCCACTTGCCCCTCACAATCCTTGCTTCTACAAGTCTTGCGTTATTACGGTAACAACTGGCCTGACTCTTGCTCACAGAAAAGACTGTTTGCATTTAAATCCCCTTCAAATCCCTGTCAGTTCTTGCTCTACTTCCACATGTCTTACTTTAAAAAGGTTGGTATTTTCAATAGCTGAAAATCAGAACCATGGATGAGTCCCCCAGGAAGGTGTAGCCCATATCTGGATTGCTGTCTGCCTTTGGGAAGATAATTATTAACTAGCACTATTAACATGTTGGGAAATCCACTTCAACCTTATTAACACTCTTTTAAGAAACCACTGCTATCAGGCAGTGCCTTTTCTCAATTAAATGGCTCATTTTGCAGCCACCAGCTACTCGCTTGGTTAATGGCACCTTTGGCCCCTCTAATGCCCACTTAATGAGGACATTTTTCAGCATTCAGCACTGTCAGATTTTGTCAGGCTATTAGTCAAAGCCTTCAGGAGTTTTAGAATGCTCAGCCTGGCCATAGCCTATTCCTCTTCAGTCACTTTACAACACCAGTACAGTGGAGGGCTATCTGCGCTATACCCCCGAGATGGCATAGGTGTTGCATAATTATTACAACATGTTTATATCTTTGCTCCTTAACAGTTCATTAGCTTGGAGGTCAAGCTTCTTTGCAGATGTATTAACATATAAACTAATTAGAAAACTTAAAAGCCATGTTGCACCTTTGAAGAAAAGTTTTTGTGTTTTTTTTTTTTTAAAACACAATCAGATCAAAGCATTTCATCATTGGATGCACTGTAAAGTTTATTCCACTTATAAAAGGACTTCACTGAATTTCTGCACAGAGTTTGGATTGGATATTGAAAGTGTATTCTTTTAGCTGATCTATTCCTTTAACATATCTGAATTAATGTCCGTTTTATTACAAACTTGTGACATATGATGAATGCTTTTGCAGTGTTTGAAGGGATTTTGCAAACAGACGTGTGGAAACATACAATCAGCGTTAAAGTTCTTTAGCAAATGTGTCTACTGGATTTAGCATAATTTTGTTGTTCAGACATTTGAGAGAAATGCTGTGCTTTAATAATAACTTTCTATTACAAGTTAATTGCTATATTAATGCATTAAGACCAATTTAATTTGAAACAGAGCAGCCCTTAAATGTGCCGATTACTTTAAAAGGTGAGTGATTTTCATTTGCTGAAATGGTTGTGTAAAAACCTTAATACAAACTCAATCTCTACAGAACAGTCTGATGCAAAGAAAACAGATGGCCCTTCTACCCTTCCTCCCCAAATTAATAAATTGTTTAGCCACTGTAAATGTCTGCATCCACTCATTAAGGATATAGACTCAAAGCGGCCAATGCTTTCTCTCTGCCCCCCTCTGGCATAAAGACAACACTGCAGTCGTATTTATGTCTCCACGGGGCAGTAACTCATTAGCAGGCAACAGTAAAAGGAAAATTTAAAAACACAGCCTTTCCAAGTGAAGTAGCAAACATGTACTTTAGCCATCTGAACTTAAGAGGCTAATATGTCTCCACAATGCTGACACACCAGTGACAGAGCTGCCCTGTGCCAGAGGGTTAAGCAGTGTTAACACAAACATCTGAGACAGTCTGGTTTCAAAAGCAGTTGCTGTTATCAGTAAATATTATGATGAAAGTTATGTGGTTCTGCTTGTGTGCACATGAATTGTATAGTGCTTACAAATATTTAAATGTACGTATAAAACATAAAATGTGAGAGCTCTCACATTTTATCAGTTTCCTACATGAGCCAGGAAAAAAGTTCTAGCCCAAACCCAGTGAACAATGATGTATGATGATGATAGTTCTAAATTAAATAATGAATGCATTGTAGGACTGCCTTCCATGGTTATTAGGCTTTTCTTTAAGGCTTAAAAAACAAAGATGGACAAAAAGTAGGAAAAAGTAATTGCTCTGAGAGTTTCTCAAAATTAATGGATAGATGGTCTGGGAGCTTAGATCCAAAATGAACATTGTAGAAATATAAAATATAAATTGAAATGTACTCAAAGTTTTTAATTCCATGAAAACAGTTTACAGGTTGAATTTAAAAATCCCCTTCAGCCTAAGTAATCTAAACATAACTCTAAGCAAAGTGCTTCAGAGAACCAGAAAGTGAAACTACCAATCTAATTTCATTGTCCAATCTAAATTAGGGTCAGTAAAGGAGAGGAGGAGAAATCAGCAAAAATGATGGAAGGTAAGTTACATTAAGACCTTTTGTTTTCAAGCATCTAACAGTTTATTAGTGACAGATAAGGACTTTTTTTATAAATATGTTTTTTTTTAAGTAACTGGACCATGATGGCCCTTAAACATCAGTTTTTATGCTCCAACTCACTAGCACCAGCAGTTGTGGTAATTGATGTCATGCCTGGAATATTAGCTTCCGGTGCAAAGGATGCCATAGTACGTACCTTCAACAGCATTTATATTACACCATTTCAAAGAAAATTAGTGCTGTCCTCCTTCCTCAAGAGCAACTATGAATAGGAGACAGAATATCAAACATTTGCAAAGCAAGGCACTCATTTTAAAATACTTCTCAGTTCTCCCTATTTTAAAAGTATGCATTCAAATGTAAAACCCACTGCACTGTTTACCTCCCTTGTTGGGCACCGTGTAACCGGTTTACATTCAACCATGCTGCATGCCAACAAAATAGCCACAAATATTTCTACTTCAATTCATAAATAACCAGAATTTCTCTCTTTGTTCTTTCATTAAGAAGTGTGCCTAGTCTCACAAACCCAGAAATGAAGCTAATAGATTAACATTTTAAATAGAAGCATTACTTACGGCTTGCCTACATGGGAAATTAAGCAGCAAAACTACAGCTGTATAACTAGATTGCTATAGGTATACTGGGAGAACTCTTCATGTGGCATTAGATAAACTGGAAAGTCACTCATTCCAGATTCTTAGCATTTATATGATGCTTTTTGTCTTCAAATTGCTTTAAACGTATAACCCTCAAAAAACCTCATGAGGGGTATTAAAATGTTATCTCCAATTTAGATATAGCAGAACTGACACCAAGTGGCAATTTCCCCAAGGCCACAGAGACAGTTTCAAAGGCAAGCATAGTACTGAGGAGTTCCTGAGAATAGAACAGTCACTTCTACTTGTCCTTGCATACAAGGATGTATGGCCTTTTCCTGATGCAGCTAAAATTAGTGTGCTTTTAACTGCCTTTCAAAGGACATTTGCACCATCTTTCACCGATCCTCTGGAGAAAGCTGGTATACTTGGAAACAATGTCAAGCTACTAATCATTCTGAGTGCTCAAAGGTTCCAGAGCACTGAGCGTAGACACAGCCTCTTCCTCTCTGCCACCTAATGACACACACATGGCATGACAGCCACACGTGTAATGCCTCTAGGGGCATAGGACTATCAACACACAGGATGCTGAAGAGTAGTGATTCTTCCACAATAAAATCAAAGCAGCAACAAAAAAGAAATCCAAAGTAGGACCACAACCATGAGACTGAAATCAACACACATAATCGCATCTCTATCCGCCTACTTTAGAAAACATGGGCCTTCAGAAAACTCAAAACAGCTGCTGAATTTCATAAGCAGCTCCTCTGAGACAGCTCTCATCTCTCAGCAATCTAAAGCAATGCAAATACCTGCCATTTTGCAGCTTATATCTGTACTTAATTGTAGAGCTGTACATCAAGGACTTAGGCCATGGCTACACTGGCTGCAACTTTCGTGCTCAGGGATGTGAAAAAACACCCTCCTGAGCGCTGCAAGATACAGCGCTGTAAAGCCTCAGTGTAATCAGTGCCGCAGCGCTGGGAGCGCGGCTCCCAGCGCTGGCGCTGCGACCACACACATACTTCAAAGCTAGCCATACCCTTAGCTAACTACTTCCAAATTCTGGTGTAGACAACACAGACTAGCAGGCTAGTGTAGACAAGGCTGTGTGTTGTAACACAGTATCGGAGGGGTAGTAGCCATGTTAGTCTGTATCCACAAAAACTATGAGGATTTCTTCAAATGCATCTGAAGAAGTTGGTTTTTTACCCATGAAAGCTAATGCCCAAATAAATCTGTTAATCTTTAAGATGCCAGTGGACTCCTCGTTGTTTTTAACATGTCAGCTTAACATGTGTTAAAGGCATACCGCCTTGTCTACACTCCAGACCATCAACATTGTTAGGAAACACATGCTAATTCCTAGTCTAGACAAGGGCTTAGCTGATGGTCTCTGATATACGGAAGTACTATTTAGAATGTATACCATCTCCATGCTCACCTCATGTCTAGGATGCAGACTTCTGGGACCATGTTATCTTTTGATTCTTCTTCCCCAAAAGACAAAATGCATTGAACAGCAATTATAATCATTCTAAAACTTGGCATGGAAAGGAATTATAATTCAAGAGAGATGGAAAGGATTGAGATGTTTGGATCTAGGATATTTCAGAGAAGCAGAGTTTGGATTCAGGCTCACTTCTGTGAACAATGTTCTTGAACAAATGGAGGGCAGGGAATAATGTGCTAGATGGGCATTTATTTCCATGAAGGGATCCCAGTCTGCAGAGTAAAATATCAGGACAGCTCCACCTATAATTTTAAAGATGGCCAAATACCGAGTACGTTACAGTTCACAGAAACACCAGGTCACAATAGCACATAAACAAGGTTAGAGCTCCCCACTCTTGCTGATCAAAACAGCGAATTTTCACAAAAAACCTTGTTCATCCTCTTTATGCTACTTTAGAACCAACATCATCAGGGGATACCAAATGATTGAAGGGGACTGGTACTGGTGGAATACAATACTCATCAATTCTAGGCTGCTGATTAAAATTCAGCTCCAGCTGGTAGTACTGTAACTAAAAATGGTTAGCCACTAAACAGCTATCTACTGGTAATGCACAATAGGTTAGCTGGCGTCAGTCCAACATAGGACAAGTGTCCACATTGCAAAAGGCATCACCACAATTTGCTCCAACAGAATGGGTAGAGACACCAATTACCTTCTTGCCCAGAGGTGAATACACTGGAGCAGGGCAGGGCAGAGAAACTGGCCCTGCTCCTGAACATATGATACCTGCACTTGACAGAAAACTTCTATCTTCACAACTCAGAATCCAGTACCTTTCACTGACTACTACATTTATATTAAAAAATGTCAGGCTGCTAATCATTCTGAGTGCTCATGATTTCAGAACACTGAGCGTAGACACAGCCTCTTCCTCTCTGCCACCTGATGACACAAACATGGCACAGCAACCATATCTGCAACGCCTGTAGGGGCATGTAGTGAACTTGCATGAAATGATGCTCACCTCAGCTCTAGGAGAAGACTCCTGTGTCTGCAGTATTCACACCTGCCCCCCTGTAAAAAAAAAAAAAAACCAAAAGGAAAAACAGAATAGAGCATTTATTATACTCATTTAGACACGCGCTTCAGAGGCTCACTATTTGGGTATCAGTGTGTGGCTGAGAGCAGTTTGGAAGACTAAGCACTACAGCCAAACTGAATATAACCATTTTTTTTTTCACCTTTGAGGATAAAACATGTACATCATCTTCGCAATTGATTTTACTTTCCACCAGCCCCACAGCAAGATCAGAGTGGTTTTTTACAAGAGATGTCCCTTGACTAACCTGACCACAGATTCAGATTAGAAGGAGATCTTTAGAAAGTTTTCATCAGTTCTAAAAAAAACGGACAGCAGCAGCAAGGAAGAACTAAAGCCAATTCCATATGAAAATATGGAGAAATTAATCAAGTGGTTAGACATGTGGACTAGGAGTCAGGACTTCTGGGATCTATTCTCAGTAGAGCCACCAATTTGTTACATGACCATAGGTAAATCATATTCTCTCCATTACTCAGTTTCCCAACTGTGAAATGGGTATAGGAATATTTACTGAGTGGATCCATAATTTCAAAGGATAAACAGACAATGCTCCACAAACTTTCTAGTAGTGTTTTCCCACTATACTACAAGGTATTCTTTGATTAATGAAGTTCAAAACAGGAGAAGTCTGAGACTTCAAGGGCACATTTACCCAGTTTCTCATGTGCCACCAACAAAGCAAGTCTATTTCATAAACGATGTCAGGCTATTAATCATTCTGAGTGCTCATGGGTTTCAGAACACAGAGTGTAGACATAGCCCCTTGCTCTCTTCCATCCAATGAACAAAGATGACACAGTAGCCACTTTGCAAAACCAGAGGAAGGAACCCATCTAATGTCAAAAGATGAATACACAAATGGCAAATTGCAAAGGATTTAATTACATTGGTGACGATTCTGATGCACAAACTGAGTCAATAAAACAAAAATATGTCATGACATCAGTAAAGCCATATAACAGCCTCTTTACACTCCCATTTGTTCGTGCACTGTTGTGTGCGTATGTAACGCCTCATACTGCTCTCTCTCAAGGGAATTTCCCCCAAAGCCAGTTACAGTGTGAGATTTTAGGATCCATACATTTTTAAGGCCAGACGGGACCATTAGATCACCTAATCTAACTTCCTGCATAACAGTGCCAAAGAACATACAATAATTTCTACATCAAACCCATATGTGCTTAGAGTGGAATAATGTCACTGATTCTCAAGAAGTTGCACTACTCTTTATATCCTAATCGCTAAGTGAGAGTGCTCAATGTCTTTCATTGTACAAGTCATGTTTTAAGAGATTGTTTCATGGACAGGCCCCTTCTCAATTGTAATCATGCAGCATACCCCTGGGACCTACAGGAAAAGTAACATTAGGAAAACATTTCATGTATTTTCCATGTAATTTAGCAGCTTCATAATGAGAAGCAGCTAACACAAGCTCTCTGCTAGCCAGCACAACGTGTTTCAGAGATCGCCATACTTAGATAGCTTTGTACTAGGCCTAAATTCACTCACCCGGTGTCTCATTTTCAGGATCAAAACCTCCTTGCATGCCACAATCTCTTAATATACTTCTGCTAAACAAGAAAAAGGAAAAAGAAAATCAGAAAGAGGACACTGAGTATCAAACAGCTGCCTTACACACAAGCCCCTAAATTTTATTTTTTCCTCACTCAAGAATTCCCTTTCCTGAAAGCCCACCTCCCACCTCAATTTACCTTAGTCCCCAAAAATCTTCTCCCCACTTTAATTTCTACAATATTCACTTTCACCCCTTGTCCCAACCTTCCTTTAAAAACCTTAGGAATAAAAGCATAGCAGTAGGATTGGCAGCTCCCTTATGTCTGGATGCACGACTATTACATAAGGAAGAGAGGGTGTAACCAAATAAATATTTCCAAGGAAAAGTGCTTTAGAGAGAGTTTTGAAAACAACAGTTTCCCCTCAGTAACAATTCAAGATGCACGGCCAGATTACTTTTAAAAATTTTGTCTGCAGAATAAGCAGGGCCTGATTTTGAGAAAACCTGGGCACTGCCAACCAGGGGCGGCTCTAGGGATTTTGCCACTCCAAACAAGGCAGCCTGCCTGCCATCCCCAGCGGCTTGCTACCTCAAGCACACACTTGGCATGCCGGGGCCTGGAGCCGCCCATGCTGCCAACTCCACAGTTGGGCAGTGGTCAGCACCTCTGAAAATCAAGGCCATAAGTAGCGCCCTACCAAATTAACAGTTCATTTTGGTCAATTTCATGGTCATAAGATTTTAAAAGTCATAAATGTCAGTTTCAGCTATTTAAATCTGAAATGTCAGAGTGTTACAATTGCAGGGCTCCGAACCCAAAAAGGAGTCGTGTGTGGAAGGGAGTGTTGCAAGGTTATTGTAAGGGTGTGTGTGTCTGGCAGTACTGCTACCCTTACTTCTGCACTACTGCTGGCAGCCCCGCTGACTTCAGATCTAGGCAGCCAGAGAGCAGCAACTGCAGGCGGGAGCCCAGCTCTGAACGCGCCACGCCACCAGCAGCAGTGCAGGATGGTTCAGTATGGTATCACCACCCTTATTTCTGCGCTGCTGCCTGCAGAGCTGGCCCTGAGCCAGCAGCCACCACTGTCTAGCCACCCTGCTCTGAAGGCAACACAGATATAAGGGTGGCAAATAACCCTGTGACCACCCCCAACTCCCTTTTGGGTCAGGACCCCAATTTGAGAAACACTGGTCTCCCCCGTGATATCTGCACAGTACAGGGCAAAAACACACACAGGGAGACCAGATTTCATGAGCTTGATGCATTTTTCATGGCTGTGAATTTGGTAGGGCCCCAGCTTGTCTACAAGGCTTCAGCAACACCCCCCGCCTTTAAAACGGCCGATTTGAAGAGGAAGGACCCAGCAGGATCCGTGCACCCCGTTCCCACTGGCGCTCCGCCACCCCGCTTTACACGGCTCCCCGCGACACCCCCCCACCGCGCTGTGGGAAAGGGGGGAGCAGCGCGAGCCGCCCGAAAAGCGCCAGGCGGGAGCTGGGGACCAGGGTCAGAGCACCGCCCCCACTAGTCCCCCCAGGCCCTTCCCCCACGGGGGCGGGGTTTGGAACCCCGGGGAAGACCCCCCAAGATACACGGGGGGAGGCGCCCCAGGAGCAACCTGGGGGCGCGAATACGGCCCGGGGGGGGGGGGGACAGCCGGGCCCAGCCCCGCGGGTGACCGTTGAGCGAGCAGGGCACGAGGGCTCGGCCCCTCCGGGAGAGGATCCCGCTGGGATGCCGAGCTCCCCCACAGTCCGGCGAGGGCAGGGCCCCGCTGCCCCACACTTACCGCCTCCCTGCAACTAGCCGAGAAAAAGAGGCCCCAAGCGCCGCGCCTCCCGCTTATATAGAGCTGCCCTACGGGAGCCCTAGAAGGACAAAACACCTTGTCCTCCGCGGCCCGCAGCTGCCTCGTGGTGGCAGACGCTCCCCCTACTGGACAGGAGCGTGAAGTGCAGCGAGTCGGCCTCAGGGGCCCAGGGATGGGGAGGAGGGGTCAGCCTGGGGAGGAAGCAGAGAAGGGAGGAGCAGAATCAGCATGGGGGGGGGAGGCAAGGCAAAAAGAAACGGGGGGCCAATATGGCCAGCCTTTAGCGTTCAAAAAGCACGAGCCTAGCTCTGTTCAAGAGCTACATTCAAAATAGCTTGAGTTTTTCTTATTGCTCCTCCTGGTGTCCAGCCTATACAGCTCACATTTCCCAGCTTCCTTCCCCAGCCATGCAGGCTAGACACACAGGTTTCCTAAATAAAATAAAACAAAACAAAACCGTACACCAGTCTCAATGAATCCAATAACTCCAGGAGACAAAGCTTTAAGAGAAACACCAAATATCTCAAGAGCTGGCAACTCTGGAAAGGGGTCTGTAAAGGCAGGGGACAAAAGGAGGGGAAATGAGATCAGCCTTAGGGAGGAACAAAGGTGGAGTAAGGCTGGATTAGAGACCCATTCCTGTCCAGGAAGTGATTTTACCCCTGGAATATCTCAGTGTGCATGCATATGGGGAGAAAGCTGCAATGAGCTGGAGGACTGAAAGTGAATGGGAAGCTAGTCTGGTAAGCTTGAGTAAGACCTGTGCAGCGTTTCTGTATTCAAGGTGTGCACATACATAGGACCATATAGGTAACAACAATTACTAAACACACTTTCCTCTTGAAATGAATGAGGAGGCTGGTTTAAAAAGCAATGGCACACAGAGACCACTGATCAAATTATCAGAGGGGCAGCCGTGTTAGTCGGGATCTTTTAGCCTGCTTTTACTGATCAAATTATGTTTGTCCAAGTCAAACACAGATCTTGCCACTGATATTAAAAGAAACTGATTGTTTCAAATGCTAAGATGAGAACCCAGTCTTTTCATAATATAGGCTGCATTTCATCAAAGCACCTAATCATGTGAGTAGTTCAATGGGAAATCAATGTGAAGCTAAAAAGTTAAGCACAAATGTAAGAGCTTTGTGAACTGGGGCCTTATTCAATTTTGGCACCCATATTTTCCGTCCACATAAAGCAGGAGTTAAAAAATAAAAAACAAAACATAAAAGCTTTTAATGGAATGGTCTAATCTTTAAAAATATCACACTGTTGTCTGGATAATGCTTTAGTTATTGTTGTTACAAGCAATACTTACAATCACTGTGATGGGAAGAGACTGGAGAAAAAAATATTTCCACTGTTTATTTAGCTTGAATATGACTATATAAAGTGCTGCCAAATACAGCATCATTTCCCCTTTGCAGCCAGTTCCCTCTAGTGTTTGTGTGGATCTTTCAGCAACAGAAAAACAAAACACTCAAAAAGGAGATGAAAGTGTGATGACTGGATGGTAGTTAGTGTAACATCTATTTTTAAAAAAGGGGCAAGAGGCAATTCTGGCAAGTACAAACCAGTAAGCCTAACTTCTGTACCAGGCAAATGGATTGAAGCTATAGTAAAGAACAAAATGATCAGATACATAGATCAACATGATATGAGGGGGAAAAGTCAACAGTTTTTGTAAAGTTGAAAGCAGCCCTCACTAATCTATTAGAATTCTTCGAGGGAGTCAACACACATATGAACATGGGTGATCCAGTTGACATAGTATTTTTGGACTTTCAGAAAATCTTTGACAACGTTCCTCACCAAAGGCTCTTAAGCAAAGTAAGCAGTCATGGGATAAGAGGGAAGGTCCTCTCATGGATCAGTGACTGGCTAAACGTTAGGAAACAAAGGTAGGAACATGTGGTCAGTTTTCACAATGGAAGGAGGTAAATAGCAGAGTCCTCCCCATGATCTCTACTGGGGTCTGTGATATTCAACATATTCATAAATGATCTGGAAAAGTAGGTGAACAGGTGGCAAAATTACAGCCAATACAAAATTACTCAAGAGAAGTTAAGTCCAAACCTGACTGCAAAGAGTAAAGAGATTTCACTAAACTGGGTCACTGGGCAACAAAACGGCAAATGAAAATTCAATGTTGATAAGTGCAAAGTAATGCAAACTGAAAAAAATAACCGCAACTATGCAAAATGATGGGGTTTAAATGGGGGTTTAAATGAGCTGTTACCACTCAAGAAAGAGATCTCTGAGTCATCATGGACAGTTCCCTGAAAATATCTACTCAAAGTGCAGCAGCAGTCAAAAAAGCTAACAACATTATGTATTATTAGGAAAAGGATAGATAATATAGAATAGAAAATATCATAATGCCACTATATAAATCCATAGTATGCCCATATTTTGAATATGGATATGACTGGGGGCGGGGACGGGATAATGATAGAGGTCTATAAAATCATGAATGGTGTGGAGAAAGTGAACAAGAACGTATTTATCCTTTCCCATAACACAAGAACGTGTGTGTGTGTGTGTGTCCCAGTGAAATTAATAGGTAGCAGCTTCAAAACTAACATAAAGAAGTATTTCTTCACACAACACACAGTTGACCTGTGGAACTCATTGCCAGGGGATTTTGTGAAGGCCAAAAATGTAAGTGGGTTCAAAAAAGAATTAGATAAATTCATGGAGGATAGATTCATCAATGGCACTTAGCCAAAATGGTCAAGGGTGTAACCCCATGCTCCGTGTGTTCCTAAACCTCCAACTGCCAGAATCTGGGACTGACAATGGGATGGATCACTCAGTAACTGCGCAGTTCTGTTCATTCCCTCTGAAGCATCTGGCACTGGCTACAGTCAGAAACAGGATAATAGGCGAGATGGACCATTGGTCTGACTCAGTATGTCCGTTCTTATGATTTTCAAGCTACAAAAACGGGCCTGGGTCACTCAGGGGCTAGTGTAGAACCTGAAACTACTTAACTCGTTTTTTAAACTCACCCAATTTCAGGCTGACAGGGACACTTTAAAGAGTAGAGATTTTACAGCCATATTTTAGGATCATAGGATACAGTTCATACTCAGCCTATGACCTAACACCTGACTCAGACTGGGCACTGATTAGGCTGTAAGACACCTTTTGTCTCCCCCAACCAATGACATCCAGTCAGCTTACATTTTTGTAAGGGATTTCTCATCTTTCATTTAATAAAACACACTTGCACGTGCAAAAGAAGGAATATTTTATTTTTTTCATAGGGAGAAGAGAAGTGGGAGGAGAGGGGATGGGAACTTTAACAGTTAAATTCAGATCACAGTAAGTTTAAGGGGGGTGAGGGGAGGGAAATCACAAGACAGATGCTTTACATGTTCCTCCTTGAAGAAGAGGCAAATACAAGCAAACCAGACTGGATAAACCTGTCTTATTTGGCCTTGCATAGTTCTAGTTGCTCTGGATGAAGTTCCTTTTGTGGGGGAAGTGGCTCCCACAGGTGACTGATATTCATTGAC
The DNA here is from genome assembly GCF_003597395.2 of Chelonoidis abingdonii. NCBI lineage: Eukaryota > Metazoa > Chordata > Testudines > Testudinidae > Chelonoidis > Chelonoidis abingdonii. Next base: position 19,523,524 of record NC_133792.1, on the reverse strand, counting down.
AAATCCACTCACTTTTTTTTTTTTTTTTGCTTGGCAAGTTAAGAATCACAGATGAGCACAGATGTGTGACAGCAGAGCAGGGGATGCCATCACCATGGGATCTCCTCCTCAGGACTAGGCCAGGGACCTCTCTCCAGTTCTCATTGAAGTTCACGTTAATATTTCCACTGCCTTCAATGGGACCTGGATCAGACCTGTACAGAGCTAAGATGGGAGCCGGCATTCCCATCCCCTCCTCCCTCCCTCCCAAGCCCTATGCAAGTCACAGAACCTGGTAGGTACCCTGCTGAGTACTGAACACCATCGTGCTATGGATGAGCTAGCAGATCTTGCACTGGGGCTAGTAAGAGCACGAGGCTGACCTAACTGGTGTCAGCTTTGTTTTGCAGTCCATACAAAACCTCCATCTGCTTCCTTTTATTCTTTGCCCGGGTAATGGTCATCTTAAAGAGCCTGCAGTAGAGCTCCATCGCCAGGGGGCTGTCGTCGTTCCCAGGGATGGGGTACGTGATGATGGAGGGGTTGCAATTAGTGTCCACCACTCCCACAGTGGGGATGTTCATCTTGGCGGCATCCCGAATGGCCACGTGCGGCTCGAAGACGTTGTTCAGGGTGCTGATGAAGATGAGGAGGTCGGGCAGGCGAACCCCGGTCCCGTAATGGATGTGGGCATTGGTCAGCAGTCCCCCCTGCCAGTAGCGGGTGTGGGCGTACTCCCCGCAGTCCCTGGCCGTGACCTCCACAAGGTGGCCGAACTGACGGTTGCGGCTGATGAAAAGGATGATCCCTTTGCGGTAGGCGACATGGGCTGTGAAGTTCAGAGCCAGCTGGAGGTGTTTCATCGTCTGATCCAAGTCTATAATGTCCTGATCAAGGCGGCAGCCAAAGATATACGGCTCCATAAACCTGGGGAAGGAGAATGAGACATAAAGAACTCAGAACATTTTTATTTTTTGACTGACATTTCCAAATGCTCCCTGCCCCTATAGAAACTCCTCTACACTGGGGCATCAGACAGCTTCTAACCAATGGGAGTCAAGGAGAAAATTTGCCAGGGGGCAGCTTATTCCATAATTGCCTTCTTGCACCTTCGTCTGAAGGATCTGCTGCTAGCCGCTGTCAGAGACAGGCCACTGGGACAGACGGACCTTGGGTCTGATCCTGTCTGGCAATTCCTGTGTTCCATTTAAGGGAAAGGGCAGTTAAGGCCCTGATCAGCCAATCAGATCCCTGCACCATGCCCTGATAGACAGGGGCTCGTCCAAGTGGATCTGGTTTTATTTTGGTTCTAAACCAACCGACTGGCCACTCAGCTCATTACACTGGAATCCCAGAATATCGGCAATATGAATAAATCTTTGGATGCCGAAAACCTTTTGCTTCCAGTGCTGCACGCCTGTGTGACAGCAGATAAAATAACCTTCTCTGTGCTATGAGAGTCAAACACAGACTTATTGTCAAAGTCATTAGGAAGGAGCCACCTGAAAGCACTTTACAGGGCAAATAATCCGACCCTTCTTTTAACTAAAGACCGGATCCAGATTTGATGGAAATACACCCACTGACTCAATGAGTATTGGCTCAACCCCAAGACTCCACATCAAAGTTGTGTAACTTACCTGTGACGGCAACCCTTTTTATGCCCCAAGTGCACTCTGGCATCGAAGAGCTCTTTCAGGGAGAAGAGCTCCTTCACGTTGAAGAAATCTGGATGTCTGAGGGGCTCGCTTATAAGTTTGTCATTAATAACTGAAAAGCGGACAAAAAAGAGGTTTGAGCTCTGACCCCAGCTTGTGCAACACAAAGGTTCGGTGGTGGTGTGAAAAGGAGAGGGTTGTTTAGTCCTGGACTGCCAATAACAGCACAATGTTTGGGTATGTATATGGCGGTTAATGCATTTACACAATCCCTTCCATCCAAGTATTTTAGAGCTTTACATTTCAAGACTCATATTATTTCTCTCTTCTTACATACAGGGAACCAGATATACAGAGAAGTGAAGTGACTTCCCCAAGGACACACTGGAAGTCTGTGGCAGAGCCAGGAATAGCACCCAGGAGTCCTGACTCTGAATCCCAAACTTTAGGCACAAAACCATCCTTCCTCTCATAGGAATGTGATCAGATAGGGTTAGAGGGGAATCAAAGGAACTGAAAATCACATGCATAGACAATCTGAAAACTGAAGTAGCCAACAGGGCTCAGAAGAGATGCTCATTAACTTAGCGATACATTATCTTCCGGCTTAACGCAAACCCGGTGGCTGTCAGAGAGGGATGGTTAGCTTAACTCAACTTGCTTTGGACAGTAGAAGCCAAATAGCCTGGTTGCTTTCACTCTCCTAAAGTAGGTGGGGTAAGGACTCTCACCAGTGGGGTCCACCTGCTGATTCACTTCCGAGGCAAGAAGAGTTCCATAAAGCCGACTGCTGAGCTGTGAGGTACTGGGAGCAGCTTTCCCCAGGGACCCCAGGCAGCGAAACCTTGGTACCACTGACAATGGAGAGAAGGAAGAAATTAAACAAAAGCCTTAAACAGATGGGTAGTAAAATAAAGACACCAATCAGAATACATTGCAGCACCCATCTGCAGAAGAACCCAAAGCACTCCACAAACACGAAGGCTTTCCGTGGCACACGGTGGAGAAGTGGCTTGCTCAGGACCTCTCAGTGTTAGAGCCTAGTTTCTTAAGAAAGATCTAAGAACTTTCTCTCCTCCAACTGGGCTTTGAGAAATATGAAGTGTGCACACCAGATGGCAGGCTCTGCATAGGGGATCCTGGGACCTCATAACAAGTCAAGCTGTCCCCCTTCCTCTAGCAAAGCGTGGAGCAGACTCCCTGACAGGGAGAGGGTAGACAGCACGGGGCACAGGCTTAGGAGCTCTGCTAGGGAGAAGAAGGGGGCGGCTCGAGAAGCTGGTTGCTTGATTTCGGTAACAACCAGAGAGGCTGTTTCCCGGGGAGTTAGACTCCAGCAGCATAACCCCGCAAGAGGCGGCTCTCCAGATCGTCGGGGGATTTCTTAAAGCCCCAGCTCCTGAAATCAGGAGAAGCTCAGCTCACATTTAAAGGCAAGTGTCTAGCTTCTGTCACCCACGTGCACCCTCAAGGCTCAGACACCAGAGAGCAAAGGACCAGGCTCCATTTTTTCAAAATGCGCTTTAAAAAAAAAGACCTCCGGATATTTAAGCCACTGGGGATTTTTACGTGCTTGAGGTTGGCAGGACTGCCCCAACCTGAGACACACCAGGCAAAAGCCTGGCATAGCCACGGCCCAGGGCAGCAGAGAGGCACTTGCACAGCTCGCCTGGGCTCGGATCCGCCCGCCTGTCCCCCCAAACTCCGCTCCCCGCGGCTCCAGCCCCGCTACAGCCCGAGTCTTTGCCCGCATAGGAAGCCCCGTCTCCCCGCCTCACCCGCCTGCAGCAGCCTGGCAGCGGCCATCTCCGGAGCGGAGCTGCAGCAGCAGCGGGCCCGGACGCGGAAGAGCAGCTTAGGCTGCTGCCCCGGCCCTTTCCGCTTCCTGCAACCCCCTGCCCCGGGCGCAGCTCCGCCTGCCGCTGCGCTGGCTCCGGCTCCGGCTCCCGGCTCCGGCTCCTCCCCTGCCGAGGTGCCCGCCTGGCCGCGGACTAGTCTGCAGTGCTGGGGCCCGTCCGATCGCAGGCCCCGCACTGCAAATGCCCCCTCAAGGGCAGACGCTGCAAAAACTTGCCCGCACAGAGCAGGCGCGGGCTGGAATTCCTAGCGGGACCCGAACAGGGGTCCCTAGAAACAACCATCGGTGCTGAAACTGGGGGGCTGCTGCACCCCATCTTGAAGTACTTTCCGTTCTAGGCAGGGGTTACACTTTGGTGCAAGGGCTCTCAGCACCCCCACTGTAAAAATTGTTCCAGCACCCTGGAAACAGCAGGGTTTACTGGTGAGCAAATTTCTGTTCCTCAGCTCAACCCCCCTTTTTAGAAATGATCAGTATTTGTGGTTTGGACTGCGATAGCCCTTCAAAGCCCCAGTCCCAGATTAGGATCCCCTTGCGCAAGGCACTGTGCAAACAGAACAAAAACCTAGAAGGTCAATTTTTTGCAGCAGGAACTAAGTATGGGGTAAAAGACAACAGGTGCAGGCAGAAGGGGAGAGCCAGGAAACAAGGAGACATTATGGGTCAGCCAATGTGCCTTCAGTTCTTCACTTCAGCAGGGTTCTCTCACCTACATACAAGGGACTACGCCAGTGGTGTGCATGGAAAGTGTTTGTAAGCTGGACCCTTGTCTACAGTACTGTGCCTTTAAGGGCCTCTCGCTTTGTTGCCAAGTTACAGCCTGTCTCCTAGCAACATAGTTTGTTACTTAAGCACCCTGTTTCTTGTTTGCCTGGTCAATTTCCTGCCTCTTTGTCCAGCTTGGACCAGAGTCACCAAAAAGTCTTAACTCAAAATGTCCCAGGTGCATCTGCCGGAAGCATTCACCACCTGTAACAAAGAGGCAGAGGAGGGTCGGTCCCAGAGAACCAGTGATTACTACAGAGTTAATGACAATTTGCCAGCCAGGTTCAACCACCCAGGATGGTTTCGGGGCTACAGGTGAGGAAGCTGATACAACTTGTGTGATGAGCAAAAGCAGCATGCTGAGAGAGGGAGGGGTTCATGGTGCACCCAGAGGTTGCCACGCTTTGCAACAATGACCTGAGATCCTGTGAAGTCATGACCTCTGCAAGACTGTGAAAATGATACCCATTGTAAGGCCCAAAAGGCCTCTGGGATATGTCTTATTACCTACAGCCAGATTAGCCATCATGGCCAGAGGTCCCAAGCGTGCTTTGCTCCATCTTCATTCAAGCCCCAGCTCTCCAGAGTCAAGCATGCGCAGAATTGTCCTTGTTCTTAAATTCCTCCAGGATCCTTGTCTTTCTGTTTCCTTAGCAGACATTTCCTCTCTTCCCTATCAGTCTCACTGCTGGTGGATTCATAGTACCAGGAGACAGGTAAGTCTACAGTACGAAATTATTTCAAATTTATTCTATTTGAATTTTTGGATAGTACCAGGAGACAGGCAGTGCACCGTCTGCTGGCAGTATGGCATCTGCCGTAGCTTTCATGGAGCGAGGAACGAGTGACAACGCACACCCAGAAACATCAGTGAGAATGTTTTTGCCCAATCATGCACTGGGAGCTTAACCCAGAATTCCAATGGACAGCGAGGACTGCGGGAACTGTGGGATAACTACCTACAGTGCACCGTTCCAACATTCAATGCTAGCCTTGGTACTGTGGACGCACTCTGCCGAATTCATGTGCTTTAGTGTGGGGACACAAGACCAAATGTAAAAAATCGCTTCCAAAAATTCAAATAGAATAATTTCGAAATAATTTCATACTGTAGGACGTACCCTTAGAAATGCCTTCTCATCTCTCCCTACCTTATCCATCCCCATTTCATCCCAAAAAGCATCTTTTCCTTTGCCTGCACTTCTTAATGTCCATCTGTTACTGTAGTTTATCTCCGTAAACTGCACTATTTAACTCTGTCGAGTGCTGTGGGATACAGTTTGTATGAAAGAAACCATGCCAAGTAAAATTGCATTCTATTGTGTAGAACGAATGAGCCCCATCCAATGTACAGGACCACCAACCAGATCTATGGAAGCAAAGCGCCTACTGTACATGAAATGCCAGTAAGTATATGCAGCACAAGGCTAATTAAAGTGTGTACCAATCTTACCTTTTAAGTGAGTTCTAGGTACCTGTTGAGGAATAAGTTATTTGCTTTATCTGTAGGAATACTTTAAACAAATACTCAGCTACGCTTTTTGCTTTATTCCTTTAAAAAAAACTGTCAATTCACTTTACCTTCCTTACAGGAGTATCTATCCTTTGCAGTATTTTAAAATGCATATATTATCCTGCGGGCACTGTTTACTGACCCTCCTCTGCCCAGATATTGCCTGTTACTGGCATGAGCAAACTGGGAAGGGAAACAGTCTGTGTGTGGCACAGCCAACCAGAATACAGACAGAGAATACTGAAAAGTAGTCAAGGGAAATTGGCAAGGGGGAATTCTGATGTTCAAAATTTAATTTACCCTTATATCTTTCGTTAAATTTAAGGGTTTTTGATGGTGGCCAGCAGTGGTTCAAATTTAGGTCTCCTGTATAAGACCCAATAGGTGAATTTTTCAATTGCTATTCAAATTTGCATTTCATGTTGCCACTCCAGCCACTTACAAAGGAAGGGAAAATACAGTAATATAATTCATGAAAAACTGAGGGGCACCATAGTTCTATTTTCATATTGTAGGTCTCAGCAGATCTCTGAAATCAGAAGGTGGGATTTTCAGAAGCCTCTAAATGACTTTCAGTGAGACACATGCTCTCATGTCACTTTGGGGCTTTTGAAAAATTCGACCCAGAAGCTTTGGTATCTCCAAGCAATGAATTTTACAGTATAAGAGGGTTAGAAAGAAAAGACTCGGTAGTTTAAAAGGGAGCAGATACACTGACCTAAAATCTCTTTGGAAACACACTGGAGTAGATCAATAATTTTTTAATTGGACACAATTATATTCCCCTCCTAAATAAACAAGGAGAGTTAGTCTCTGGCAACTTGTGGCTGAAGTCTGATGCCAAAGAGAACAAGGTGTTTACTCACAAACACCCCCACAAACAATTATACTACCACTACGTTTAAAAAAAAATCAGAAAAGCCAAGATGGAACATAGAGATTGTCAAAGTGAAAAAATAAACCATAACCAAAACCATACACAGGGAAATGTGTGATGATCAATGCCTGAAGCTCCAGAAGCTGGCCCTAGCTCTTCTCCCCACTCACACATAGTATACCTTTCTGCGATAGAAGAATTAATATGGTATGTAAGAATTGCAGTTTTTGAATTTAGCTGAAGTTGGTGTAACATCTCTGGCCTGCACCACTGGTGTGCTGCAGAAACCAGCACCCTTGCAGCAAAATATAGGACAAGTTTCCTGAGTACACAGGCCCTTGATTAAAAATACTAAACAATGGGTGGATGGGTAGGGGTTTTTTCTGGCCATAGCTGGTGTTTGGTTCATGCTTTGAAGCATGAAGATTTAGAGCCCTTTTAATTATACCCTATCTTTTGTAAAAACACAGAGATGCTATTCATATGAGTATCTACAATATTTTCTCTTGCTTTTCTCCCCCACAGACCTCCTTTAACATTACCTCACATGCATTTTCGAAACATCTTGGAAAGTGTGGCATGTATAGGAATAACGGGCTCAACACCTACATGGAGAAAAGTGATGTGACTGGCATAGATAACCTTATCACCTTCTACAACAGACTCAACTTTCACCCCAGTTACAATGGCAGTGGCCCATCCCACTGTGAATAATGTTTCAGCCATGATGTCTGCAGTATGACACCTGTTCTTCAGTTTACTGTCTACTGCCTGGTTAAAAAAAAAAACAAAAGAACGAGCGAACAATAGCATTGACATTTCCTTAGGATTTCTGCTATCTCCTAAATCAGCTCCTAAGACTCTCTTTGAAAGCATGACTGGAAACGGTGCACTCCTGCACTGAGTGATGTTAAATACACTTCTGTCTGCCACATTAGCTTGCAGGATGATTCACCACAACAAACACAGGCTTCTGTTAAAATAATGCTGCATGCCATTAAAGCATCATTAAGCTGCAATGGGAATCTTTTATTATAATGTCTGACTTGAGGTTACCTTGCTGAAGGAGAGCCTAAATCCAATGTTAGCATGACATAGTAGAAAAGGTCATGAAAACAGAATAAAATGGGTAAATGAGCAAGGATGAAAACTCTGTCATTGAGAGAATAATAAGAGCAAAATGCTGCTTTGGCGCAGGTGTGTTAATAAAGAAAAAAAATCTGGAAAAATGTTTGTTGTTTTATTAAAATGCCTGGGAAACAAGTGAATTTAATGCTTGTTAAACATAAATGGATGGCTCCACTCTACAGTACAGCACAGGAAGCCAGCACACACACTTTCCCATGCCACGCTGCCCTGGCAGTGTGCCTCAGGAATGCCGAGCAAACACCACTGAGAGAAGTTCAAAGTTCCACGGACCACTCCTATCTTGGACCTCTGCTCAGATTGCCAAGTAAGGGCTACACTTATTCCTGGTCAGAAGGGACCATTGTGATCTCTAGTCTGACTTCCTGTATAACAGGCCACAGAACTTCCTCAAAACAATTCCTAGAGCAGATCTTTTAGCAAAACATCCAATCTTGATTTGAATCCACCAGGGCCCTTGGTAAATTGCTCCAATGGTTAATTATCTTCACTGTTAGAAATTTACACCTTATTTTCTGTCTGAATTTGTCTAGTTTCAACTTCCAGCGAGCCATCTTTCTCTGCTACGTTGAAGAGCCCATTATCTGCATTTGTTCCCCATGAAGGTACTTATAGACCATGATCACATCACCCCTTAATCCTCCCTCTGCTAAATTAAATAAATTGAACTTTTGCAGTCTATCACTATACAACATATTTTCTAACCCTTGAATTGTTCTCATGGCTCTTCTCTCTCCAATATGTTAACATCCTTCTTGAACTGTGAACACCAGAACCGGACACAGTATTTCAGCAGTGGTTGCAATAGTACCTAATACAGAGGTAAAACTGCATCTTTACTCCCACACAAGGTTCCCTGTTTAAGCCTCTCATTAGCCATTTTGCGCTGAAAGTTCACATTCAGCTGATTATCCATCACAATGACTATTTTCAGTCACTGCTTCCCAGGACAGAGTGTCTTATCCTGCAAATATGACCTGTGTTCTCTGTTCTCAGATGTATACATTTCCATTTAGCTGTATTCAGATGGCTTCTGTTTGTGCCCAGTTTACCAGCTGATCCAGACCGCTCTGTACCTGTGACCTGTCCTCTTCATTATTTACCACTCACCCAATTTTTGTATCATCTGCAAACATTGAGAGTGATGGTTTTATATTTTTTTCCTGGTCATCTGCAAAAATATTAAAAACTACTGGGGCAAGAACCAATCCCTGCCAGGGCCGACTAGAAATGCACACCGTTCAATGATGATTTCCTCATTTACAATTACATTTTGAGACTTATCTGTTAGCCAGATTTTAATCCATGTAATGTGTTCCATGTTAATTTTATATCATTCTTGTTTTTTAAATCAAAATACCATCTGTTATCAAGTCAAACACCTCACAGAAGTCCAGGTATATTACATCAATACTGTTACTTTTATCAACCAAACTTACAGTCTCATCAAATATCAAATTAGTTTTCCACAAATCCAGGTTGATTTGCATTGATATTACTCTACTTTAATTTTTTATTAATCCCTCCTTTAATTCGTTATTAATCGAGTCTTGTATCGGTATTATGTATCTTGGGTTCAATGTCAGATTGGCAGACCTATAATTACCTAGGTCATACCATTTACTCTTTTTAAATATTGGCACAACACTAGCTTTCTTCCACTTTCTGGAACTTCCCCTGTGTTCCAAGACTTACTGACAATCAACATTAAAGGTCCACAGGGCTGGTTGGCCAGCTCTTTCAAAACTCTTAGATGCAAGTCATCTGAACCTACTGATTTATAAATGTCTAACGTTAGTAGCTGCTGTTTAACATACTTAGTTACCGCTGGAGTAGAAATATATCATCATCATCTGATATGAATAATCATCAGTTTTTTTCCTAACTATAGAACAGACATATTTCTTGAACACAATCTGTACCAGTTACAATGGTGACTTCTGTGACATGGACTCTTGTCTACTGCAAGAAACAGTAGTTTAAATGGTACCAATAACTTGAGCTGATACCGCACAGAAGTACATAAACTGGCCGTAAAATAATTCCTACAGTGCAGTAAGTTGTAGCAAATTAACAAAAATGCTCCAACACATTAATCTTCAAAATCAAATCTTGTCCTGTTAAACTATGTTTTTCCCACTGCAGGAAAAAAAAATTACCTTGCTTGATAACAGGACATTTCCTATGAGGATCTGAAAAAGCAACTACAAAATTAAGAGTTTTAAGGTGGAATTGTGTTCATAAAGCTGAGAAAAGGTGTCATCTGGGAAATTTGTTCAAGAGAGACCATCAAGTACCTAAACCCTCAAATTTGCGTTTGGAGATCCAAAATTTTTAAAGAAATTTCATTGTAAACAGTTTCAATAGCTTCTGTCTAGGAAACACAAACGTTTCACCCTGGAACTGGAAAAAATCAGTATAGAATTTCAAGAATAAACTTTTATTAGAAAAAAATACATCCATTAACACATATTTAATATGACTAAATGATGTTCAGCTAGAAATCCTTGCTGAACCCCTTCCAGTCAACAGATAGTTCAGTCAACATAGCTTACAGCAAAGATATACATATACTTAATAGCTTTTCTTCAATCACAAGTGATCCTTTCAACTCTTGGCTCATGTACTGCATGGTACTAAAGGATGAATGAATTTTTGAATCTTTGTTTCTATGTTGCTTAGAATCTGACCAGGATATCTCAAGATCCATGTTTTTCCAAAGATATTAACCCTTTAAATAGTATTTTTAACTGATTTGTTGTAGAACATTTGTTATTCATTCCTGTCTCAAGACTATAATTTCTTAATGAATTATTCAAACAAGGGCAATGAATCCTAGAGAAATATTTTCTAAAGTTTTATTGCAACAAATGCAGTTATACAACCAATGAAACTGTGCCATTTTATATAGATCACACTCCATTGCAGTTCTAACTGTGCAGTGTATTTCCACGTAAAGTTCTCAAGAACTTTGTTTGTGGAGGAGACACTGTCCTAGTTTAACAGTGCAACACACTGGTAATATATAACAAAAAGCTATGAAAATTTTTCAGCAGCTGGCTGAAAATAATATTTGGTATATTAGATGAGATGTGTCCAGGTAATACCGCAACTTATATTTTTCATAACATTTTCTTAAGAAAACTTCACTCTGACATGAATCATTTTTATACTGTCCTATAAAACTGAATTAGTCAAGCACGACAGGGAAAGTTTTAAAAAATACAAGCAAGGCAAAGTTACTTTGTTACTAGTTAACAAGATCAACAATGAAACACCTGAAACATGAAACTGAATAGTAAGTCTAATAAAGGCATGAATATAGAACAAACAAATACAAATATATGGTGCCTGATCTAAAACCTATTGTAGTTCCCAAGACTTTTGAAGGAGGTCCATGGTGTAGTTCCACTATTACACCACACAATATTTGGTGATCTCAAATACAGAAATACCTGGCAGAATTCTGCCTTCATTTATAACTTGTCAACCGGGTTGAACAAGTATAATAAAGCAAGGGCTGAAATTCACCCAAAGGCTTTATATTTTCAATATCTATCATATGGCTTCCAAAGAAAGAACAAAGTAATTTAGAAAAAAAATCAGCCTTCTGCTTTCTCATTTACCACTTCTCTTCTGGAACTTCAGGGCATGTCTTCATTTCCTCTGTTGTTTCCAATTCTTTGCCTGAAATACAAAATCAACACAGTGCAGAATAAATAAGAAACAGATCAGGCAGTTTTACACAATTTTACTATTCCATCTACTTTTTCTACCGATGAGATTAGTTTACAGGGAAGACTGTCTCTTTTTAAAAAACTACTCACATTTACCTGCCCATATCTCTCTACCACATACTTTCTCCACAATTTTTAAAATCTCACCTAAAAAAAAATAAAAAAAAAATCTTTTCTCTTATGCCTAAACCAATTCCCTGGTTTTGGTATTTGAGCTGAATGCTTCACTTTGTTACATGTGGTTTATCTCACAATCTTCCACAACAGGCTGCCTTGCATAATTTAACTCTGTAGCACATTTGGGAATACAGTTTGTATTAAAGATGCCATGCAAAATAAAGTCATATTGTAGTGAATTGTATTCATTCATTATAAAGAGCTGGAACACACCTACATACCCCTTTTAGATGAAATAATACAAGATGCACAACTAAACGTATCCCTCCTTTTAGGAAACAAAGTGATTATTCCATCATTTATAGACTCAAACATCACCATGACCAGGGTATTTGGATAATATTCATGCTAACTGGTAAAACTTCTAACTGTCATGGGAAAAGCCTTGAAGAGCTGTTTTAAACAGCGGATGAGCTACAAAATTGCCTGCAGAAAGCCTATTAGACAGTTTTAAAACTATGGGTGGTGTCATAGTGAAGTGTAGTACGTACATTATTTTGTTATTTCCATTGCTTTTCAAGCCTGAGAAACAAATCGTGCTTCTTTTCTTTTCTTTTTTCTTTCTTTTTGCCTTCAAACATGCAGCCCACTTTCTGAAAGCACCAGAAAACAAAGCAAAACAAATAACCCCACCATTCCTAGATTAAACATACCAACATGATTTAGGAGGGGAAGTCTTTCCATAAGGTTATGAAGAAAATTGCCCACGCTAAAAGAGTGTGTTAGGACATTTGATTTTTTTTCTAGGTATTTATACAGGTTTTAGTCTAAAAATTTTACACTGTATTTGAGTATTTATCACAGGGATGCTGTTGATATGCTTAGTACTAAGCTAAGATGTTGATGTCAGATGTAAATTTACATTTTCTCTAAGTGTGACTAATCCAGAATTTACTAGTATAACATTTTTTCAGCCTCTGGAAACACTTGTTCCAAACATTTTAAGTCAACCCTTCATTCCCTCTCCACCTCCACCAGACAAATATTACAAATCTCTTTGCCTAGTTATTTTTAATGAGCCCATCAGTGGAGTCTGAAATACAGCTAGCTCTTAACCTTTACCAGTTGTAGATGAATGGACTACTGGTGAAAAGTGCTGTATTGACAGCTTTGGGGACTGTAATCCTGTTTAGCAGCAGAGCAGGTAAAGAACAGACAGTGCAGGCATACACATGTACTTTCTTCCTGACCTGGAGGAACCTCTATGGTCCCATCTAATTCTTGACCTCTCTACTGAGACTGCCAAGAAAGGCGCTAATTAATGCCATTTGAAGTGGTGGCTTTATTAATGGGGGCATCTGTACACTGGGAATGGGACTGAGACTTGTCAAATTCATTGCACATAGGTCACTAGGCCATTGTTAGATACAAGCAACTTAAAATCACAGCTGGCCTAGAGGTGAAAGCCTCCCTTATCTTATTACAAATCCTTCAGATTATCCAGTCCACATACAATGTATATCATGGTCAACACAGGACTTGTACATTTAGGATATGCGTATGCACAATGGTTCTCTCTCCTTGCGTCTGCACGCTGCATAGATGCTTCAGTGTAGTCTGCTCTTAAAATTGTGCATTAAATAAGGTAAAGAGGAGGCTTTTCTACAATGACGGCCTGGTCCATTCTAACCAGAAAAAGGCCCATACTGATGATTCCTGCTAGGATCAATTTATATAGAGCATTAAGTATAAGATAAAGTATATCTAGTAAGCTCCAGAGAAGATCCATGGCAACGAATAGGCCCTCGATGTGTTTAAATATTTTAAACTTTGGGACACCAAGGGTTAAAAAATGAGGCACTCAAAAAAAAGAATCTACCTGGAATTCTCTTCTTCCATTCTGGATTTTTAAAGTAAGATTTTTACATATCTGTGCTGGAGATAAAGTTATATAAGGTTGTATTGTCAATCCAGGATCAATAGAGGTTCTTAAAGAACTGGAAAATAACAAAAACAAAATATATATATATATGCATCAGTAGGCAAAGTGGAACAGATCTGCATTATAATCACTTCTGCTTTAGGCATCAAAATATATATATTTTAAATTGCTTAAAACCTACATGAGCAGAATTTATGCACAGAGTTAAAAATCACATTACACTTTAAAATAAGACAGTGGATGATTTTAAAGTAAGTCATTTTCTTCTGTACTTACCTGCTAAGATGTGAGTTTGTCTACTGCTGAGGCAATATGGAACAGTAAAAGGATAACACCAACCTCTAAAGGAAGTTTGGAGTCACTGTAACTACAGGACAGGCACTGCAGGGGCATGCCAGTGCACCTTCAACCATCACCTGGAGGTCTCACAGTTGGGTCAAGAGGGCTAGTTTAGCTCCATACCTTTTCAATCACTGGCTTCTTTGATGAGTACCAATAAGGCATTCCTCAGTAGAAAGAAAACAGAAGCTCAAACCACGCTGGTATTGTACCTAAGATGACATTGCCTTGTATGAAGGGGTCAGGCAGATCTCTTTTGTGATCCCAAAGCAGGTTCTGGATGAAGCTTAAATCCACATAAATTCACAGGGTCACTGACTCAGTTAATGTAATGCTATTATTCCTTGATTGAGCAGCCTTTATTCTATTCGTTTAATATTGATTGTTTATTGTTCCAAGGACTCAGGATTTATTTTCTTGATTAAGTGAATGGTTGATGAGAACTGTGTCCAGAATGATGCTGCTGCAAACATAGCATGGGAAGACACCTGACACAACAGCCTGCATATGGCTGTGGTGCCAACACTGAAGATGATGTGTAGTGTTTCGAAAAAAGTTCCCTGTGGACAGTTTGCTTTTCTGACTAGTGAACAATTCTAAGGGGATGAAGTTTGAAAAATTCAGAAGCATCAAAGCAATCTAGGGAGGTATCCATAAGGCACACATTGTGACAGAAACATCGGGGAACATTGGTTGGGTCAAGTACCTAAATGCAACCTCAGGCCACAATAGACAAGCTTCTGCCACGTGCAGAATATCTTTAATCTCCAACTACCCTCCTCCCAAAATAGTCTCAAACCCCAGCCATTCACATTCCAGTGTAAGCAGGAAACCATCCACCTCCTTCTGTACCAGTGCAGGCAGACAACCACCCTCACTGCCTCCAATCCTCAGCACTGGTCCTGGGTGCTGTAAAGAGTGTATGCTGGTCCTGGATACTGGAGAAGTGGTGCTGGGTAAGAGTGAGTGCTGGTCCTGGAAGGTGGAGGTTGGTGGTGCCCAAGTTCCTTAGTGAAGTCTCTACAAATGCTTTCCACCTCCAATCCCACTATCTCCTGCTTACCTCTGCCTACCTCCCACTCCTGCAAAGCAGTCTTCAGAAGCTGCTACAGCAAGCTGAGGAAAGATCCCACTCCTTGTCCACAAGCTTAGGGGAAAAAAGGTGCCGACTATTACTTCCCTTGCAGCGCTGGAGCATCTAGCAACCCGGCTCTCAGTGCAATTGGGAGCCATTAGAACTTCTAGATTTATAGACCCCTTTTTTCACATCACTCATGAAATTCTCCGAACTACATTCTAGTCACACTTCTTATAGCTTTGTAGGTTCTCCTCTCATTCTCTTTATTGTTACTAGGAATATCTGCATAAAACCAAGATCTTTTAAAATCTGTTCCTGCTTCTTCTTCCCACTGGAAACCAGACTCCTGGTGTCATAGCCACAGAATTATGATTTCAGATAAGATGTGTACAGAAGTGGGAGAAGACAATAAGCAGAAGGAGCAGATGAGTGTTTAGGGACTCTGTTCTTGTTCCCAGTTAAGTCAATGGGAGTTTTGCCATGGTCTTCAAGGGACGCTGGAGTAAATCTTTTTTTTGATCCAGCTGACCCTAGTCATAAAAACTGCAGACAGCGGTTCTCGACAACCTTGCATTTAAAAAAACAATGGGCAGGGAAAGAAAGATTTCATTTTGAATCAGTCTTTCGACACAGGATGTTGATACAAACCACTTGAAATCTTGCTGGTTTCATGGTTCATGATCAGAACCCAATTTATTAAATGTTATAAACTTATGAATTCACACCATTTCTTATATACAAATCAAGTTTTTCAATTTTTAAAAAAGTGCTCTTTAAAAATTAGATTAGTTTAAAGCACAAGTTACAAGGAACAGCATCTTAACTGAAAGTGAATTAGTACACCAGGAAAGGTTTCAACCACATGCACATCAGTTGGGGAATAACACACTTTTTAAATCTCAGTGTTGGTTTACTGAAATTTTAATTGAGGAAACACTCAGCCTAGTTTATATAGACAGGGTATATAGTGCTTCCATCATTAAAAATAATTACAGCTTAATCTTCTTAAAGCAATATATTTGGAAAACTGCTATTTTAAAATACCAGCTTGCATTCCAAGTTCAAACTGAAGACCCCAGTCCTGCAATCAGATTCAGGCAGGCGGAACCTTATGCCTGTGCAGACTGATTGCAGTTTGGGGGGCTTAGAATACAACTTTTTTTCCAGGTGTACTATTGCTAAATTAAAATTTGTAGTGACCTGATGTAATATTTAATCTAAAAATCAAATGTGCTCAGGCAGTAAGATGCCAGACGACCATTATTAAAATATTTTTTAAGTGTAACTGCACAACAGTATAAAGCACACAAAAAATGTCTAGACATAAAGGTCATTGTTTCTTTTTTTATAACAACATTACCAGTACTAGACTACTCTATGCCATAGCCTGTCAATTCTCTGCAAGATCAGAGCACATAGGGGGATGAAATGCAATACTGGCTGCATTCTTGACTGCTTTTGCTCTATTCTGGGAAATTAAGGCCAGCCTCAGGCAGGCTGTTGAAATAAGCAATAGATGGGTGGTAGAGAGAGATTTGGAAGAGATTAGCCATCTAAGAAGACCAGATTATTACAGAAATGCCAAATCACACTGCTGATACAAAAGATACAGCCTGACTTGAAGGGCTTCACTACACACAAACTGAAACAATGAAATCAGTTTTAATTCACATATTTTAGTTATTTCAGAGCAAGTCTATGTGTGGGGATGCTCTTATTCCAACATCAGTGGATGGAATAGGGGTGTGAGGGGTGAATGGAGTAGGGACACTGAAAATACCCTAGGATCTCACTCAAACAAAATATTTGCCAGCCAAAGCTTTTAAGGAAGTGTTTACTGTAGCAAGCCTAAGTTTGCTCTATTGCACAAAACAGTAGAAAGATCAAATTTTTGCAGAGATGCATCTTATAGAAACCATTGTTAAAAACTAAACACAAGACACTCCAATGCAACATAAAGTTAATTTTGAAGGCCAAAACTCATCATGTATTTGTAGAGCATCAAAATGAGATTAAAGAATGCCTATGGAATTATTTTGGCCTTGGATACTTCAGCAGCATGTAGATCTAGTGCAATCCACTGAAATAATGTTGTTTGAATGAACATATAGAAGCAAAAAGCTGCTTCACTGTACTGAACTCCAATTGTGCTTTGAAGCTTCTGCTTACAGGAGGTTATCAGAATGTTCGGAAGATAAAAAGGACTCAGCAGTCCCAGAATTGAAGCTGGAAGCCCTTAAAAGACTGCTCCACACCATGTTCCTGAACTTGCAATTGAATCTATAGGAACAGACCCTTGTATCTGCATGGAGCTACATTGACTTCAGTGGGCCTGCGTTAGTTACAGTAGTCCAGCAGAGCAGTTCTAATTTCAAGATGGGGACCCAAGTGGAAAATAGCTACATGCAGCTGTTCTAAAATAGTTCCAATTCCATGAAATGACAGAGAATGTGCTTCAATATCTGTAATATTCCTAATCAGCTGCTGCTGTTTTCTAAGATGTCTTAGCAACTGGCCAATACACTGTGGACACAAATGGGTTCACTTTCAATATATGTATGTTTTGATGCACCATATAATTTAAAGCATAATTAGCCATGCTATCTTCTTATCTAGGACAATGACATGTTAAATACAGCATCCTGTAGTAATGCATGCCCTAAAAATCATTATAAAAATATTTCCTTAAAGCACTTTAAATCATTTACAAAATTCTACAAAAAAAATTTAAACATTTATCCATGATACACCTGTTAAATAGGATTTTTCACATTAGTGTACACATGATGTAGATCAGTATCTTCCATCTTCCTCCTTTCACTCTCAACTTTTATCAAGGTATTTACAATGATAGGTATTTTCTAAAAAGACTGAATGCTGTTATAAAAAAAAAAAATACTTACAAATCTGACACCTCGCTTTTCACCAGGGAACTTGTGAATGCCTCTACACCTATGTCACTAAATTCTGCCGAACTTCTGTCTAAAGTTTCCTGAACATGGTCCTCTTTACGATCAACTTCCCTACTTTGCTGGGCTAACACTTTCCCTTCCAAATTAGATTTGGGTACATTAATTTCTTCCTGCCTGCTGCTGTCTTGCTGGCTCTCTCCTTCCTCTTCCTTAATGTATGTGTTTTGGCTCTCAAAAATAAATGTTCCTATGCTAACGCTGTTATCGTTTACTGCTGCCATGTTGGGTTCCTGCAATTGGGGATCTGGATTTGAATCTGAGCTGCAAGACATATGTTTGTCTCCCAAAGTGTTATCCTTTCTGTAATCATCTGCTTCAGTTTTAACATGCAAAGGAGCAGCCTCCAGTTTTTCACAGGTTTCTGCTATATGGAGACTTGTCTCTTCTATCATGAGGCTCTGAGTAAAATTTGCTTCTTTTATTCCTGTCTTTCCCTCTCCACCAAGGTCCCCATTTTGCACCAAGGCTCCAGTTTTTTGTTCAAGTGCGCAAATATTCGGGAGAGTTACCTCAGTCCTTAATGTGCTGCTATGGGGAAGTGGAAGTTCTACATTTTGCCTCTTGTTTAAAAGCACAGATTTCTTTCTATCGCGAGCATACTTTAGACCAGCTATAAATTTGCTTGAAATTTTTAACTGAAACGTGCTATTTCTTTTGGAATTAGACTTAGCATTAAAGTAATTTTGCAATTTACACCCATCACCTTTGCTATGTGTAGATGAAAGGCTTTTCTGCTTAGGCTCTATAGTACTCTTTTTACTTAATGGATTTCCTTTTACAGACAAAGCACCAGCAGCTAAACCTTTAGTCCATACTGTCCCTTGCTCAGTCTTCAACTCCAGAGTAGTATGGAGGTACACGTTCTCTGCATAGGATGCACTTTTCCCACCATCATGCATTATTGCACTTTCTCCTACAGTTCTCCGAGAGCTTTTCAATTCACCTGTTTGCTGAGATACCTTTTTAGTTTTTTCACTCTGACCCGATAATATGTTAGTCTCATTTTTGATTAGCTGATGCTTTGTTTTTCCTTTATTTGCACGTGGTTTGGTAACTCTCAATGAGTCAGCAGTTAAGTTATCCCTCCGTATTTCCATACTGTTTGCAGAGTCTTTAGCTTTTTCTGCCAAAAATTTCCTAATTTCTTGTTCGATGCTGTCGTCGCTATCCACAGAGCTGCTGTCATCTGTTGCTGAAGTAGCAGTCAAAGAACATCTTTTATTTTTAGCTGCCTCCAAGTTATTCTTGTTGCAAACTGGTTTAGGTTTACATTCTTTTTTAAACTGCAAGGCAAACGGTAAGTCCTTTATGCTTTCTGATCTTCCCTTTGAGAGCCTGCCATTTACATTGTTCTGGGGGCTTCTAACTGCATTTTCCTTAGTATCTTTACATGATTTTGAGAGGCAGCTTTTTAGCAGAATAGGACTTTTGCATTTCCAGTCCTTTCGCTGGAGGCTACTGAGTTCATCCAAAAGCTGGGTTTCTGTGTCACCAAATCTGACTTTCTTCTTGCATTGGATTTTTTGGTCTTTGGACTTTTTCTTTAGTTTCCTCTTGGACCTTAAGAGGTCTTTGATAGCGCTATCAAGATCTTCATCGCTGTCCAGAGAACTGCTCTTGTCATCTGTACCATCTCTCTCTTGAGCCTGGACTGTATTTTTTATCAGTTCTCTTGTGTTACTCTGAACCTGCATCAAGCTGTTTGCAAAGTCTAAAGCAACATGCTTGTCAACAAGCCCAGTGAATTCTGTAGAGATCAGCTGCTGACTTGTTTCTTTGTTACCAGACCTTCCAGCTTCACAGGCTTTTGTATGACAGCTCAGGCCACTCCCATCTTGCAAAACTAGCATTTTGGCGCTATTACCATAACCCGCATGGGTATACCCCATCTCCAGCCCTTCTGTTTTATTGTCTATGCTCTGTTTTGCTACTTTGCTTTCTCCTTTAAGTCTCCTCTTACGACTCAATGATAGATTCAGTGTTTTGGGGAGGGAAGGTTCAAGGCCACCAGTTACACTGTTACGCTCAGAAGACAAGGGCCTTTGGACAGAGTGCGACAAATTATCAGGTTTTGTTACAAGATTTTCTGACTGTGCCTTGAGAGCCAAAAAAGCCCTGATTTCTTGCTCTATGCTATCATCGCTGTCTACAGGGCTGCTGTCACTTTCACAGTGGGAGGAAGGCATGCTTTGGGGATAGAAGAAAGGGTTTGCTGCAAATGATTTGTCCTCACATCCCATTTGGGGTGGCATGATTGTTTTGGAAATGTCAAGGATGGCTTCCGCACACATCAGTTCTGTGGATGTGTCTGCTCTGCAAGAAGCCTGCAATGTGAGCTTGCATTTGGCAATTTTGTTCACTGGAGATGCACAACTTCTGGCTTTTTTCAATGGCTTAAACAGTTGGTTAAATTCATTGCCAGTGCCTTTAAATTGTGTAGATTTTGTACTCATCTCCCTCCTTTTGGTGCTTAAGGATTTTTTATGGTCTTCTGCCGATGCACATTTTGTTGAGCTAACTGTTAGGCTTGCAGAAATGTCTGCCACACCTTTTTGGAAGTCTGTTGTAGGATTTACCTCTTTCTTGATTTTCTCCAGCTGATAGAGCTGAATGGCTTCTTCGATACCATCATCACTACTTGAATCAGATAAGTGTGTGCTTTCAATTATTTGTTCTCCTTCAGTTTTGCAGAAATGTCTCTTGCCTTCACCTTCTTTATTTTGTTCAACAACCCAGGGTTGGCTAGTAGCAGTCATTTTAAAATGTGTCTGGTTTGCTTTACTGAAGTCACTAGGCTCTTCACTGATTTTAGACTTCAAACATTTAGATTGTACATTGGTCTTCCTTAGTTTGGGCTGGTGCCTTAAGAGAAGTGCTTTGCATCCTTGCTTTAAAGTACTGCGATTTGCTTTGTTAGCTGATTCTTTGTTATATTTAAACATAGATTTCACTTGAGTTTCTTTCTGTTCCAGGTTTTTATCCTCCACAATTACACACTTATTAGTTTCTTGCTGTTTCTTTTCATTCAAGAACTGTACAATTTCAGCATGTATGCTCTGTTCAAAAGAGTCATCACTACTGATGCTCAGAGGTGAAGCAGACCGTAGCTTTTCACAAATACCCACATGGTCAGAAATGAAGCCTTCAGTCACCATTTCAGCTTTAAATTTCATAGGGAGTAGATTACTAGTCACCTTATTCTGTGAGAGTTCCCTTTTGACCCTCTTGTCTACATCTGTTCTATCTGAACACTCTGCTTTGCTTGGCAATGGCTGGATACTCTTGCTTTTCTTTTTCAAGTACTCTTGAATGGCTTCCTCTATGTCTCGATCAACAGAATCATCACTATCAGAATCCAACAGGAGGGTCCCAAACTCTGAACTGTCTTCCACTTCTGTGCCATCAGAATCAGCAGGGCAACCACACTTGGAATATTTAGTGTGCTGTTGTAGCACCCGGGTACTAGATGTAAGTCTGTTACTCCTTTTTTCTCCCTTTCGTTTTTTCTGTGTAATACAATCATAATCATTGTTCATATCCAGGGAAGACTCTTGACTTTGCAGGTTGTTTATGATCATCTGAACTTTTGCACTTACAGATGCTCTAGTAACATCCTCTTCAGATTCAGAGAAGCAAACAGGGTATCTACAACTCCTTGATTGTCCAAAAGACTCCCATTTTGTCTTCAGAGTTATCAAAGGAGAGGCATTCATAAGAAACATTCTAGCAGGCAATGAAGAAGTCCGCAAAAGAACTGTTTTTCAGGCTGGTCTCTCGTCCATCCTAAGGGAAAAGAAAAAACACTCATAATGTATATAAAATAAAATGTATAAACACATCACTTAGTTTTCCGTGTGATACTCTGTGATACAACTCATACGTTACTAATGTCCAGTAGTCTTGTTACATCAGCTAGTCACAGAAGTTGCTCCTCAATATCATTTAAATGGAAAATCTATTACTTGTTCCATTTAAAGAGGAGATAAAACTGAGATGCTGACCATTTGTGGTCATTAAAGATCCCCTGGAACTCTGGCTCTAGCTATAGTCCAGTCCAGGTAATTACATCCTGCCTACCTAAAATTCTCCCTGCACTTTGAACATAGTATTCTTTGATTCTAATTCTAAAATGCTGCGGGCTATAAAAAGTTGTCAAGGTGAGCTGCAGCTGCATTTTAGGGATGGGTGAAGAGGACTCTTTATATGGGGGTGCATCACTTTATTAATTCTACAAAGAGTTTGGGGACAAAAGAAAAAATTAAAAAGGTCTTTTTAACTGGAGCAGACTTGGGGGGAAAACTGCAAAATATTCTACTAATGTCTGTATTTTCTTGACTATCATTATTGTGTTTAATTAATGTTCTCCATCCATAACTAGGTTTCACCGTCTATTTGGTTGTGCAGCAAAATTATTTATGACTATATTTCCACTGAGTGACTGCAAAGTTACACATTCAGCAATATGATTTCACTGCGGGATCAAGGCCCTTCTATAAATACAAATCTTCAAGAGCCATTAAAAGTGGTAAGAAGATTATGAATTATTCTTTATATTACAGTAGGGACCCACTCTCTTAAGTACTGTATAGCCACCCAGTGTAAAACAGACTTCATCCCCAAAGACCTTACAATCTTCCACAGGACTCCACAAGGGCACAGGATTCTGACTGCAGGCACCAGTTTGCAGCATCAAGACCTAATTTTGTTAGCTCAACGCATACTCCTATCAACCTCTGTGTTCTGTCAAAACACTGCTGCAATGGAGACGTGCCACAACTGTGACACACAATCATCACCACAAACATATTGGGACTCAATCAGTTCATGGCATTGTACTATACAGAAACTATAAAACCAGGCTTCTATCTTTGAATTTCTTCCAATCTAACTTTCCTCTAGACGGAGCATTCAGAAAGATGTTTTTTTTGCAAAAATTTAATTTGTGGCAGTATATTTTCTTTAAGAATTATTATAATTCTATAACTTTTAAACAAAGCATATTAACTTTTTCTTACCTCTCTCATGTTTTTCTTACAGACAAATGGATATTAAAAATGTGGGGGGAAATGATGCTTGCTTACTTTTATCAGGCACTTAGAGCACCAAGAATGAAAAAAGCATTGCAAGTGTGCTATATGTGGTTACTTTTGTCAAACTTGTTCTTTGATCTAGAGGCAGGGGTGAAATGTAACACCATTTTAAAAGCAGCCTGGGTCATTGTTCAAATCCTACCAGTTTAGGCAGAATCACCCCATATCTGCCTTACATGATTTCCCATCCCAGAAAGTCCAGCGGAGCTAATACTTTTGCTGCTCCTTCATCCTTTGGCTCCCTGCCACAATGTTCTGACATGAAATATCGATTCTTGATTTTTTCCCTCGTGATAATTAGTTTTAGAGCATTGCTCTTGTTATATAATTTAATTTTTAAGGGTATTGATTAAGAATGTTCTTTCATTTGGTTGGTGCCCAGAGCAATCTGACACATGCGATTATAAATTCTCTCTATAGTCAACCAAAAAAAAAAAAGTTAAGAGTTTACCCCTAGTATGCACATTACCCCTAGTATCTTTGACCTTTCAAGTGTCAAGCAATTAGGAACCACAGGTGAACTGGTGATCTAGCTAGGTGGTCATTACTTAGCAGCAGCCTAGAAGACTTTACTTGTAACATGTACTGAGAGGGTCACTGGTAAAGAATGTGGATGATTAAATAGTTTCCAAGTTTTCTGTGGTATAATTTACGGTATACTTCATAAAAAAACCCAGAAGCTTTCAAGCACAGGTGGTAAGTTAAATAATCACGTTATGAGAGAAATGAATTAAGAGCGTGAGAGAATCAGAACACTGGGCTAGTTACCCCTGAGTAATGCATTCAATACGTTTAAGCTTTTGGCTCTGTACACATCACTATTTTTTCCCTATTAACCTCTTTCTTTCCAGAATAGCGGATGTTTTCATTATCTGAACAACATGGGATTGCTGGCATACTGAAAATTCACAGGGGACTGGGTTTAATTTGTGTGTCATGTTATCCACCCATAATGTTGGTGGACCACTGCCAATCATTTAATAGCGGCTGCCGGAACTTAATTGCACACAACTAAATTAAAGCAATAGATTACCTATAACCACCACATTCAGCATCTTTATGGACAAAAGATCCCGAAGTACATTAGAGAGAGTATACACAGCTATCACGTCACTGAGTCTTGAAATGCAGCCACTTCTAAGGAGTTACGTAGCAGCTATTTAATGTTAGACAGTAATGTATCACAGTAATTTAAGACAGCAAGTGAGGGATACTGCACTTAAATACAAGCACAGACATTTGAGGAGGTAGAATTTAGTTATCCAAGTGGAGTTTGGCCAGGACATTAAAGTTAGTATCCTGACTCTTGCTGGTTGGGCGTGGACCTGAAGAGGACACATTTCTCTTCAGAGCTGTGCCACTGACTTGCCACACAATCTTCAGTAACTTGCTGTAAATGGACACAGTGATAGCAACCCACCTCGGCAAAAGGATTTGAGAACAGCAGCTGAAGAGTCCAATCGCTGCAAAGTAGATGGTCCACAAACAGTGCCACGGTACCTTCAATGCCCAAGAATGACCAGGCACACTGAGTTTTACCTTCTTGAAGGAGATGCCCCTATCAGGAGAGATCAAAGCATTGGTCTTCCTCAGCTCCACCTCACATTGGCCTGTGCCTTCACACCCCCTTGGGATCCCAACCCAGAAACACTCCCAACCAGCCCTTGACTTCTCTGCCCAAACATCACCAACTCCATCCTCCTGGGCCACAACCTCTAGTCCCCTCCAGAAACACCCTAGGCTGCCATCCCTAGGGACCCCTCCCCCCAGTCCAGCCTCAGGGATCCCAGTCTGTCACCCCCAGGGAGCCCTGGACCCCCAACCCTGCACACCCTGGGGATCCCACCCCCGGGATCCCAGCCCATCATCCCCAGGGAGCCCTCGACCCCAACCCATCAACCCAGGGACCCTGCCTTGTCACTCCTGGTGGATCTCACACGCCTCCCTTCTACTGGGATATACCCAGTCCTGTGACCCTCCTCAGCAACCCCCCTCAGTTACCCCTGCCCCCCATTTACAGCCGTACCCCAAAGCAATAGCTCCCTGGATCACACAGACCTCCCCAGAGTGTAGCCCCTCGATCCGCCACCACCTCATCACCCGCAGGGACCCTGCCTAGCTTCAACACGGGACGGCAGGAGTCCCCCAACACCGGTAACTGCAGTATCTTCACATAACTCTCTCCCCCCGAGAGCCCCACGTACCACCTGGACCTCAGCCTTCACCCACCCCAAACAGCCCCCTACCGACCCCTCCGTCGATCCAGCTCACATCCCAACGGCCTACGACCCGGCCCCTCCGCGGGCGCTGTCGGCCTGCGCCCGGCCGCCAACGGAGGCTGACCCCGGCCTGGCCCTCGGTCCGCTAGGCATAGTGCGGCTCCCGCCGCCTGGCGCCTGGCGGTCCGTCTGCGCGCGGGGCCTCGGCGCCTCCCCGCCGCGCTGGCCGCTCACTGCCGCGGGCCCGGCGGTGGGCGCTGGGGAGGGGGGGCGCGGCCTGGCCCCGGGCGCGGCTCCGCCTCGCTCCGGCCGCTGCCCGCCGAGGCGGTTGCAGGGCGGCGCCGGCGGCGCTTCCTCCCCTCGGGACCGGGGGGCATGCGGGCCCAGGCTCCGGGGGAGGCGGCGGCCTGCGTGCGGCTCGGAGCGCGGTGGGCCCGGCCCCGGCTGGGGGGCAGCGCAGGCAGGCGGGTGCATGGCCCCAGCCCTGCCAACTCTGCCCCCGCGGAGCCTGCACGGGAGCCGGGGCTGCAGATGGCGAATTGCCGGGGGGTCCCTGTGCTGCATGAGGCCAAGGGGGTGTGTGGAACCGGCCCCGTCTCTTTAATCTCTGCCCCCCCCCCGCGCGAACCTACCGGCCCCTGTGCCTTAGAGCAGCAGAGGCTGCGGCATCCTTTGTTCAGGCAGCGGGGGGCCGAGTTCCCGTTTAGCTACCTAGAGATGTGCAGAATCTGGCCCCATATTTGGGTACCGAAACGGGAGGGGAGTCCCCGTGAAAACCTGCGGCTCCCCGCGCCGGTGGGTGGTGTGAGCGCCTCTGAAAAATCCCGGCTCCAAGTCCCAGAGCCTGAAGTGGAATCTCCGGGCTGCAGGACTTAATGGGTCTTTTCGGTGGCTAACCGGATTCTCTGCATCTTGCCCCTGCAATGGCCCCCGAGGTTCCCTGCATGATGCTGCTACCTGGCTCCATCGCTGCAGGTGACCCATGTTGGGGATGTTAGCAGGTCTCCTCTAGGCGTGTTTCAGCAGGGCAGCACCCCAAGTTGCTGTGGTTGTATGAACACCAGCACCTCAGTTGTGGGGCTAATCTCTGGACAGTCACAGACCCCTAGATGCTCCTTGTGTCCATAGAAACAAATTGCCTCAAAAAGTAAACTTTTTTTTTTAAAGAGTTAACATGAATTCAACTTGGTTAATGCATTTGGGGCCTGATCCAAAGCCCACTGAAGTTAGCAGGCTTCTTTCTACTGACACTTCAATAGGTATTGGATTGGGACTTGGTGAATTTATGAGTGCTAGTCTTTATACACATATGTATAGCTCAAGCAGTAAGAGGCTCAGGCTTGATCTAAAGATCCCATGTTCAAAATTTGCAAGAGACCCCATCAGTAGTGTCTTTATGTAGGCAAATAATCATCAGACAGTGCGTGTTTTAAGTTCTTCCATTTTCCCAGCCATGTCTGTCTCTCTCTGCACTTAACAAAGACCTTTAGTTCAAGCTATATTTCCCATCTAGCTCTGTTGCTATCTCTGAGTCTTCTCCACACCATCTGCCATTTCCTATTTAACTCACTGAAACACAGGGACAGAAATACCACTCCTTCTAGTAACAGACAGTTCATAAAGAGGACTATCAGCTCCTTTTTCTTAGCCCTGAAAGAAAACTATTGTTGCAGTGACAGTGCTGTTTCAGGGTTATATTTATAGCCCTTTTCACTCTGTTCAGTTTAGGTCCTGCATTCTTATGCAGGCCTAGAAAAGGGCAAAGGGACAATCAGTTTGAAGAAGATAGGAGGTGGAGGTGTACAAAGGAACAAACAAAGACTAAACTGTAGTTTGCACTCTGCATTAGAGAGAGAAAGGGAGAAATAAGGGAATATTAATTGAACAAATAGGTAACTTTTTCTATGTAAATGTACATAACATTTTTAGACTGGAAAGAGTTAAAACCTAAAATGTCTTTCAACACTCGATGAAAATGAAATAGAGAAAATATGCTTTAGAACAAAAAATACTTTATATATAATGGGGATATTTTGCAATACAGTTACAAAAAAAAAAAAAAGACACTCTACCAACCTGCAAATACTTACATTGGTGAGTAGTCCCAGGCTACTGCCATGTTTAAAGATAAGCATATACATAAGTCTTTACAAGATTGGGCCCTAGAGACACCTGTGTGGAACTCATCTCAAGATCAGGGCTTAAAGTCCCAGTCTTGCAAATACTGATGCACATATATAACTTTATTCACCCAAGTTGTCCAACCGGACTACTCATCTGTTTTAAATGTGCAAGGTTGGGCCCACACAGTGCAGAGCACTTATACACGGATGTTATTACCAAGACCAGGAAAAATGTAGCATACAAAGATAACAAAAAACAATTCACGCTAATGGACCCTTGGGAGTGTAATATAAACCTCTTGGTCAAGGGGAAAAAAATCCTTAAAAACAAACAACCCCCACGCAAGCACAAAACTCAAAAAGAGATTCTGCTCCCTATACTTGCTCCTGTCTGCAGCAAGCTCTGGGGTAGAAGGCATGTTGAGGGTGGAACCAAGGAGTCGGAGGAGACCGGGCATAGCACATACCGTTATAGCCATTCTGACTTGGCCATAAGCAGCACTGAGGAGGAGAATGCAACAGTTATGCTGGGAGCTGTTTTTGCTGCTGGAGAAACTTTGAATCAGGAGGGTTCAAAGGTGGTTTAAAACTTCCCCCTGGGTTGGCTCAGCAAAGAATTTGGCTTAGTTTCTAATCGTTGCATCTAGAAACCTCTATGAACAAAGGAATAGGGAGATATATCCTCAGGATTAATGAGAAGGCAATTCTAGGGCATTTGTTGCTGTTCAGATACTATACAATGGAACAGCAGATGTAACACTTTTCAGAAGAGAGCAAGAACTTCTGTCAAGTTCCTGATCCAACATGACTTCGGTACAGCCACTCACATACTTACAGTTATGTACATACTTAAGAGTTTTGCCTCATTGGGGCCTTAATGATCAAAAAGCCCAGCCACTCTTTTATGAGAAGCCAATTTCAAAGTTCATGTAAAGAATATTAAAGTCACCTTCAGTTTGTATATCACAGAAATGTACGGTTGGAAGGGACCTTGAGAGCACCTCTCCCCACCTCCTAATGCAGTGGCAGGACCAATATACCTAGGCTATCACTGACAGGCGTTTGCCTAACTTGTTCTTAAAGACACCCAATACTGGGGTTCCACAACCTCCCTTGGTAACCTATTCCAGTACTTAATTATCCTTACAGTTAGAAAAATTGCCTTCTATCTAACCTAAATCTCCCTTGCAGCAGATTAAGTCCATTACTTCTGGTCCTACATTCAGTGGACATGGAGAACAATTGATCACCGTCCTTTTTATAACCTCCCTTAACATATTTGAAGACTATCTGGTCCCTCCTCAGTCTTCTTTTCCCAAGGCTAAACATGCCCCATTTTTTAAACCTTTCCTCATAGGTGAAGTTTTCTAGAATTTTCATCATTTTGGTTGCTTTCCCATGGACTCTCTCTAAATTGTCCACATCTTTCCCAAACTGGACATAATAGTCCAGCTGAGGCTCCACCAGTGCTGAGTAGAGCAGGACAGTTATCTCCCGTGTCTCACCTATGATGCTCCTGTTAATAATATCTCCAAATGTATGTCAGTTCTCTTTAGTTTCCCACAGATGAAAGGGCCAACAATGCCACCTTGATTTATTTGCCAATAAACTTAATTTCACAGAGCATAAATATTTGTATGATGCTTCACAACAGTTAGCATTCACTACAAATTCATCTGATGAAACATGCAATATTTGGTATGCTTGTTACCAAAACCACACAGAGAAGATCTACTGTGAATGCAGGAAATGCTGCAAATTTTACAGACACCTTAGCCCTCCTCAAGTACATGTCAATGAGAAAAAATCTAAAATCTAAAATTTTCAATCACAATCTTAAAAAGGAGTGACATCTAGTGGCTGTGCCATCAACCTGCTGCACAACGCTAGCCTGACACAATGGCCCCTGATTCTCTGCTGTTTCACCTTTTGTATGCCAGCGTTACTCCTTTAACTTCAGGAGAGTTACTGTTGATTTACACTAATGTAAATGAGGTCAGAATCAGACCCTACACCTGTTAAAAATAATATCACACATTCATTTTCTCTAACCTTTTTTATTCAAATATTACAAAGCATGCTATGCATTTTGGATAGAGATTGCATGACCACAACTGAATTGCTGCCACTTCAGGATGGAACATGTCTGCTGTCTGACAGCATATTGCAAATGACACAATATAGTTTAGGATACAAAGTATAACTGAAATTGGAGGGGAAGTTTAGCTCGGTATGATATGATAACAGTTAGAATTTGGTTAGGACATGAAGGTTTATGGCTCCTACTCTTGCAAAAAGTGCCACTGGAACTTTAATTACCACTAGTCCAATTTGCTGTTGCCCTGCACCTTGTTTAGTCTTTGGACCATTCAAATGTCGGTGTAAAATACTCCAGTTGTGATCTAGTCGCATTAGGACATACCTTTGCACTCACTTTGCAGCATGCAAATGTCTAAACTGGGTGTGGGCAGAGGAGAACTGGAACCCATATGAGGACAACACATTGGTTCTCTATTTCACCCAAAAGAGGGCGCTTCCAGAGAACAGGAATATTATTTCAATATTGATTCAGAGAGAAGAATGCCATTTCCTGGGAAACTAACTACACTTCCCAATGTTTCCTTAGACATCTCCAACTAACTACTGACCAGCCCCAACCCTGCTTTGTTTGCAAAATCTGATGAGATGCCAACTCAGGCTGGCATGCATGGTTTCAGCCTCCCATATTAACTTCCTCCTGCCCTACAGTAGCTGAAACGGGGGAACTAAAACTCACTGAATGTTCAGTGTTTCTTTTGGCATACATAATGTGCTTTTAAATTCGAGATTGTTTGGCTGAACAAGCTTTCTAAAAGGCACCTTCTACAAAACCCCACCCCACCCATACCAAGCTTCTAATAAGCTTCCCTCATCCCTAACCACCAAGACTGTAGCTCAGTGATGACTAAGGTATGCTGTCTGCATGACACATCCTTCCCTCCAAAGCCACGTGAGAAAGGAAGAAGGACTCAATGTTTGTGCACCCCATTGGAAATGTGCCAGTTTAGTTTGCACATACACACACTTTTAAAGACAAAAACCTAAATGATTGCAGCACTGTTCTTGTACACATACTTTTCCTTGGGAACTACATAGAAATTACTTGTTGACTGACAGCACTCTGCAGTTATCAAGAGCTAGAAAGCTGTGGCAGGATTTTATGACTCTGCTGGGTGAGTTGCCACATTGCATGTCCCTTTGACTTGAGACACTCACCAAGCCACTTCCTGAGGTCCTCTTAAGGGTCATTTGTCTTTCTGATCAATAAATGTATGTGAAAATGAAGCCAGTGGTCTCAGCCCAGTTCCCTCGGGGACAGATGACAAAACTGATTAGCACTAATTGGCACCCTTGTTAAAATTACCAGAATGAAAATGTCAGTGTTTTCAAAATGGAACATTCTCCTGACTGGAGGATCTGACTATTTCGTTTGCAGCTCATTGTAGGGGGCTCTCCTATATGTAGTGATGCATCAGATGCTAAAGCTGCTTCTGTATATGGATTATTCAGAGTTGAGCCTGGAGCATTGGAAATGGCTTTTTTTTTTTCGGATAGAAAAGGACAAGGCTGAAAAGACACGAAAAAAGAATCACCTGGCAGTTTCTCCTAATGTTTGGACATGGAGCCACAGGTTACCTATTATATTTCTCATAGTCATCCTTGTTAAAACACCACATACTTCTCCCATGCTCCTGTTTCATTCAGACCATTAGGGGTTCCTATACTGTGCAATGCACAAGCATATAGCTATGTCTAGAGCAGTGTGAAACTTGGTAATCTCAGTCTGTGGGGCTTGCATGAACTATTTTTATCTTGGTCCTGGTAGGTTTACATTCTCCGAATTTCACTTTGAATTTCAGGTTCAAACAAACCTTAAAAAAGTGAAATCCAGCCCAGGTCATTGAGTTTGGGGGTAGAAATGATATAAAATTATATGGTTTTGTATAGTTCCAGTGGAAGCTATAACTGACTCCTGGGTTTACTCAGAAATTGGGGCTGTAGGCTTGCATGGCTGTCAACCAAGGATCATGAGACACAGGAAACGTTGCAGCAAAACTGGTGCAAGTTTTGGCTTTATGGTGAAACCCAGAAGGGATGTTCCCACTAGTTTTGTTGCAAAACTTGTGTGTGGCTCTAACTTGCTTCCCACTAATGTGGGGAGCACAACCCACTGCTCTGAATGTCAGGGGACATCAACTGGCAACAAAGAACTGCATGAATTCTCCAGGATTGTTATAAATACTGTAATTTTGGGGGTTGAAGTGACGAGGCCCCCAAATAATGCCCACTTGCACCTTCTCATTTTGAAACATTGTTCAATCCCTTCCACCTGGTTAGACTCAGCAGACTAGATGGAGAACGATTAGGTTGGGGAGTGATATCACTCAGAGGCGCCCAGGGCGG
Source organism: Chelonoidis abingdonii (assembly GCF_003597395.2). NCBI lineage: Eukaryota > Metazoa > Chordata > Testudines > Testudinidae > Chelonoidis > Chelonoidis abingdonii. The sequence continues at coordinate 19,491,668 of NC_133792.1, read as the reverse complement.
GGGGGGGCGGGGAAGTGGGGTAATTTGCCCCAGGCCCCCACAAGAATATAGTATTTTATAGTATTGCAACTTTGTTGTATGGAAGGGGCCCCCGAAATTTGCTTTGCCCTAGGCCCCCTGAATCCTCTGGGCAGCCCAGATATCACTGATTGCAAAGTTAAGTTGTTATTTAACAAATGTCAAAGGGACACATCTGGGGCTTCGAGGTTATAAGAGACAGATCTAATTTTCTAAAGAGTGAATTCACTGTTGGTGAAAGCTGCCAGCGAACAACTTTGGAAACTGAAAGTCTCCATTTACTTGCAGGAGAGATACAGCAGGAGCAAAGGTAGTGTGAGCTTCTATCCCAGAGTGCCTCAGTGTTGACCTGGCAGGCTCACCTGTAGGAGGAGAAGGGGAACTGAGGGTAGGTCCTCAGCTGGTGAAATCAACATAGCTTCACTGACTTTCCACTCTTAGTTAGTCATCATTGCCCAATTCGTCCTTGACACCTTTGCTGCAACTGCAACAGAGGGGTCAATCAATGTAAATGGCCCTTACATACCACTTGACATAAAATAGAGTCACATGGTACTTACTAAATATATCCAAAGAAAAATCATTACTTTTAGTGCTTCAGGATCCATTCAGCACCTCCCAAGATTGGGCCCAGAATTTGTATGAGGCAGGGTCAGGTATTGTTTTCAAGACTTCTCTATATTGGTGCTAGCAGCCTGAACACCTGGAATTAGAGTAAAACCTAGGAATAAAATTTAATGCCAAAAGATTTGGTTGCAGCCTCTTCTGTTTCTGGTTACCATTATAGACAAGTCTTATATTTTGACTTATCTATAGAAATCAGTAGAGGATACGTCTCCATTATATGCTATAAATAGATTAAAAAACTATCAGAAGGTTTTCTTTCTTTCTTTCCTTCCATATACACACACATATAAATAATCCTGTTATAAATTCTGTTGGAGGTTTAAAAAACATGGAAAGTATCTAATTTTCTGTAGATAATTAGAGTAATTTCCACAGATGTCTCTTAAATTTCTGTGGACTCCTCCTGGTTTCATCCCTACTAAATGCTATAAGGTTTTTTCCCCATAACTGAATAGCTGGCCCATTTCTATTTTTGTTACACTATCGGATGTGACCATTAGGTGTCAGACTTTTATTACCATAGACAATATCTGGTTTCTGAAATTTCCCATAGAGCCGCAGACAGCATGAAAAGTCATCTCAAGAGATCATCTTCCAGCCCTATTAGTAGCAATGTGAGCTGATATCAAGAGTAATATTACATGTCTACAGTACAGGATACATTCTAAATGGACAGAAGTTTTTTTCCCCCACACAGGGACATTTGGATTCCATCTGCTAAAAAGAAGCTCCAGAGGTCATGGTGCTTAATCAGCCACCAAACCATGACTTGCACCAGCCACTGGCACCTTCTTTATGAGCTCCATTTGCTCCTGTTAATGCCCACTTCAGATTCTGCCCTGGGACAACTTCCATTTCACGGACCTTGGTTTACAGACTGGGAAGTAGGTGGAGGCTCCACAGTGTGGATCAGAGATTTCTGCCCTTTCATTGCATGTACTTTACACGATTCATTTATATTTCACATCTCAGGCCACATCTTTAAGCTTTCTACAGCACCTTAGCACTGCTCTGGAGGCAGAAATGGACTGTAAAGGCAGCTTAACTAGCATCCTGAGAATTTCTCCAGGATAAGGGGAATTTCTGGGTTGTGCAGAGCTGATGAATCTGTTCTATGCCTGGCGTAAAGGGGGCAGGGCCACAGGGCCATTGCACTCTGGCCATTCTTGGCTGCTGGGGCCCTAACAATCTGGGTGAGACTGTAGAGCAGGGGTAGGCAACCTTTGGCACGCGTGCAGAAGGCGTCATGCGAGCTGATTTTCAGTAGCACTCACACTGCCAGGTCCTGGCCACCGGTCTGGGGGGCTCTACAATTTAATTTAATTTTAAATGAAGCTTCTTAAACATTTTAAAAAATCTTATTTACTTTACATACAACAATAGTTTAGATATATATTATAGACATATAGAAAGAGACCTTCTAAAAACATTAAAATGTATTACTAGCATGCCAAACTTTAAATTAGAGTGAATAAATGAAGACTCAGCACACCACTTCTGAAAAGTTGCCGACTCCTGCTGTAGAGGCTGCTCTGAGTTACTCTTGGGTCCAAACTGGCTCCCAACCAGCCCCAGGGTCGGGAAGCTGCAAAAGTGCCACAAATCACCTTTGTTTCAACTTTCTCTTCTGTGTGGCACACAGCTCAGCTAGCTCAGAGGGTGCATGTCACTGATCATAGCTTTAAAAACGTCTCTTCAAAAATACATCATCTGTAAAAGGCAATTTACATTGTTTGTTATAGAAAACATTTTTGTGCATCTATACAGGTGACATGGCACTTTGAGCTCGTTGGGCCAAACATACCTGGCATAAGGAGGAGTAACTCCCTTTCAGGGCACTACTCACATGAGGAAGAATGACTTGTATAGCTGGAGAGCTGGGTCTGCAAAATGCCATGCATACTAAAGGGCTGCAAACATCATACATTGGTAGCCTATGTGACCCGCCACCTACAAGTTGTTTAGCATAAAACAAAAGAGAATCAGTAAATAGACAAAAGCTTTGCTTTGAATGCAATCAAGACAGGTGAATGCCAAACCCAAGCGACTGTGTGATATTATTATTGCAGCCCTTGTCCTTTCTCTCCCTCTTTTTGTTTGTTTCTTTGACTTGTTGTGTCATGTCTAACATGAGCATGTCAAACAGGGTCCATGCCTTTTCATTGGTTTTGTACAGCGCCTGTCACAGCCTGGCAGCTGTACAAAAAATACAAAATAACGACGACGTAGTAGGGTCCTGACTTTTTCAGTGTTGTCCAATTTTATTGGGCTCTCATCCCACCTTCATCAATGAGGCTGAATGCTCACAAGCTCTGTTCAGAGTGGCCAGCCAATCAAAACACAGAACACCAAAGACGGTAGGCCAGGCTCGTGTCAGTTTAATGACTGTAATGCTCCTCTGAAAGCATATCTGTTTTATGTGTCGGAGAAGCTCGGGAGCACTGCAGAACACCAAGACATTCATCCGTGGACTTCAAGCCAATATGTATATATATTTTTAAGTGAATCATTTGTCCCATCCTGCTGGAGAACTTCCCACAGTAATGCTTTGATTCCAGTCCCGAGCTGGAATATAAACACAGAGCATTAGGATCCACAACAGTCGATTAAAAAGAGGGCTGTGTGCTTCAAAATGGACTGTTTAAAAGGTGAGATCAAAGAAGCACAATGGGAAATATACCTTTATCGCTACATGAAGGAAAAAACATAATGAAATGGAGATGCTGCTCTGTGCCACGTATTTCAAAAGGAAATTGCTCTGCTTTGACATTTCACTAGGATCACTGAAAGCTTTTCAATGGAATTGGGTGGAAAGAAAATGCATTCTAGCCTCAAACTACCAAACTTTCCTCATTCTTGTTTTTCTGACTGTTTTATTGCTGAATCCCAACACAGTTTTGGACCAACAGCTTTTTAGCTGCAATTATAATGTCTCACCTATATAGAGTGCCTGTCTTGTCCCCATGCTTCATGGACACAAGAATCACTTTAGGAGCCTATGAGATGGTACTCAGCAGCTGTATGTCAGTGCAGGGTCCCTGGAGGAGAAGTGCTGGAAAAAAGACTGAAATTCCAAGAGAATTTTAGGGAGGTAGATTTGGGCCAGCACGTGCATGGTTTACAAATACCCCACGTCTTATTGAAAGCATCTTGGGGTCAGCACATTGATCTTATATCTCACCTGAGAGCTGTCCCTAGTGCTACATTGGGCCATTGATTCAATGCTGACTCAGAGGGAAAAGTTCCCCTACTGTCATATGTGTGTGTACAGCACCTTGCACAACAGGGCATTGATCGTGGCCTTTAGGTGCCACTGCAGTACAAATAATAAATAGTATTTTGTAATTTTGGGGCCAGATCCACTGTTAGTGTAAAAGGGCAGAGCTCCGGGGAAGTCAAGGGGGCTGTGCTGCTGTGCCCATTTACACCAGTTTAGGTTCTGGTCCTTTTAGTCAACTTGTAAGAAAAACCTTGTTCTTGCTCTCATTGAATTCAATGATTCCAAGGACAGCAGAAGCAGGCTCTATAAACAAGGGCCTAATTCTGATCTCCCACTTGGTTCTATACAAGTGTAAGTCTATTGATTTCCCTGGAGTGACTCCTGATTCAGGGTGTAAGCTGGATCAGAATCTGGTCCTGAGTTAGCATTTTGAACTAATATTCTTAAAAAATATCTTTATATTTATATTTTTTAAAGCTTTGCAGAACACCTTCTAGGGATACTCTACTATTTTTAGAATGTGTAGACTCTCTTGACTGCAAACAACAGAGACTTCTTTGCAGTGAACTCATAACAGGGGTACTTGGCAGATGTTCAAAGCTTGAAGCACACCACAAAAAGTTGACCCTTCCTGAGATCTGTTAAACTCCATTTATTGGTGTTCCATCCAAAGACAAATATATTCAGTCATTATGGGACCCTACATCCCAGATTATGCCTGCATAATGATCAGAATGTCTAAGGGTCAAAACTTGATGCATGTGACAATTTCTTTTAATAGCTGAATATATCCACTATGAACCAACAGTTTGTTGGGCATTTGAAAATCATTCCGGCTCCAGTGCTAACTAGTGTCAGCTTCAAGCTATTCCAGGCTGGCAGACCTTTGTCTTCTTGAAAGGCTTATGTTCCTAATTTGGCAAATATTGCAAATGGCTCTTTAACAACCACAAATAGTCAAGAATTCATTTAATCTAAGAGATGGCCACTGAAGTGGCTAGGGTGATCAGATCACCACACTAAAATATTGGGGTGCCATCAGCTCCACCCACAGTCCACCCCTGCTCCTCCCACTCCCCGCTCAGCCTCTTTCACTGTGCCCTTCCTCATCTGCCGCTGGCTTGCTGCTTCCCTACTCAGTCCCCCACCCACTGCTCGCCTCCCCACCTGCCACTCACCTCTACGGTGCTGACTTCTTCTCTGCCGGGTGGGTGCTCACCCACCCCTCACCTCTTCCCACTTCTTCATCGCCCTCACCCCACCCCATTCTCCCAAGTCCCTGCCCCTTCTCCATCTCCTCCCTTGAGCGCACCGTGTCTCTGCTCCTCCCCCCTGGAAAGCACTAAGCACCACCAAACAGCTGTTAGGCGTCAGGAAGCACTGGATGGGGAAGGATCAGGGACAAGGCGCATTGTGGGGAGGAGAAGGAGGTGAAGAGGCAGAAGCTTGGTTGCAATTTTTCCCGTGGGTGCTCCCCACCCACAGGGTCAGTGCCTTATAGAATAGCAGGGTTGGAAGGGACCTCAGGAGGTCATCTAGTCTAACCCCCTGCTCAAAGCAGGACGAATCCCCAGACAGATTTTTGCCCCAGATCCCTAAATGGCCCCCTCAAGGATTGAGCTCCCTACCCTAGGTTTAGCAGGCCAATGCTCAAACCACTGAGCTATCCCTCCTCCCACTCATCTCCTTATCCAAATATTGGGACAAATGGCGTCCCAATCGTACATTGATCTGGACGTGGGACAAAGGTTAAATATCGGGACAGTCCCGATTTTATCAGGACATCTGGTCACCCTAGCAGTGGCACAGGATCTCCTAGCACCATGCTGGGCATCAATTCTGTGCAGACTCAGAGAGAAGAGCACCCTACTGTACCCAACTGAACTTCTAGAAGGAGACATTTTATTTTTATCCCTTACATTGGATACACTTGCATTTTACTGTCAGGGCCCTGGTCTATCTCCAGTGGTAAAAAATTTTGACCAAGGACAATATCTGATTTATCATCCCATCCTTTTATTAGCGGCAAGGGCTGGAGAAATATTGATTGTAAAAGGGCACTAGAAATAAGTTATGTGAGAAGGGTTTATCAGAGCCTTCTGGAGCATAAAGCAGTTCTATTCCTGTCCTTCCTGTAAACATTAAGAAAAACAAGTTGATATTTAGAGAGATGTTTTCTCTGGGCAGGGATTGTAACTGATGTCATTGGGTGCTTAACATGAAGCCCATCTGAAATCATCACCCATTCACTATTTGATTCCTTTGCTGCTAGCCAAAGCCTTTAGCTAATTATCTGCTTTAGTCTATTTTCTGCATTTATATAGCCCCTTGCATTGTGGTGCCGAGGCACCAGTCACAGGCATGAATGCTGAATGTAGTGTGGTGTGTGTGTATGTGTGGTTATTATTAACTAATTGTATTAATGGTAGCAACTAGAATCTCCCAACCAAGATTGTGTCTCTAGGTGCTGTACAAAGGCATAGTGAGAGACAGTCCCTGCCCCCAAAGATCCTACAGTTCAAAGAGAAAAGCTGAACAAAGGGTGGGAGATTATTCCCATTTTACAAATGGGGAACTGAGGCAGAAAGAGATTAAGTGACTTGTCTAAGGTCACACAGGGACTCTGGGGGCAGAGTCAAATATATGAGCCTAATTCTCCACTCCATTAGCCAGTCTGACTCCATGACTTCAGCGGAATTACACCAGCCTGACATGGGAGAGGCAAGCCCATAGCTTTATTTAGCTCTAGTCACTGACTGATGGAAGTTTCTCTAGTCTAGCTCTGCCAATGTATTTTATCTCTGAGCTTCACGGTTCCTCACTATTCCAATCGTGGGCCTGCACTGAGCAGAGACTAGCTGAGCTGAGCACAGTATGATTGTTTGGTGCTTTGTGTAAGAGAAGCCAGGTTTCTGGAGATGAAAGGCCAGTCTATTAACCCACCTGGGCAGCTTAAGCAATCTACCATTGACAATGCATTTCAGAAATTATTTGCCTGAGGAAGCATGAAATTTAGTTCGTATACCAAAAGTAGCTTCTGAATGCTAGTCACAAAAGACCTGGGTTTGTTCAGTTATGTGGCATTGATCAGATTGAACCATGTGGCTCAAAGAGACAAAAGTTTCCTTACTATTTACTTGGGGTCTTTCACATTTTGCAAGGTCCCCCTGTGCATGGGAAAATTCAGCTGAGAACTTTGGCCATATTTAATGGCACCTTCCCTTTCTTGGTCATCACACAGTTTGAATCACCCACAGAGGAATATGCTCAGTGTGGAAGACAAAGATTGGAATCAGGCCCAGTTCCTTCTGTTACTCTTCTTCAGGTCAGCTAAGCAAATTGTGATGAGCGTGGAGAGGAAAGGCATGAGCAGCTTGGATAGATCACAGGGAAGGAACCTGCAGTAAGGAGCTAGAGGGAGGAAGCTGGGTGGCAGCAAACTAGGGAGAATTAAAATCTGAGACGCACTAGCACTTAGCTTTGTGCATATCGCCATCTCTTCTTGTAGCACAGATAATGTGGAGGGCTAGATTCTGCTAGACTACATGCCTGCTTAAGGGAGTAAGAGTGCCCATTACACCTGTGCATAGGCCACCTAGACATTGCATCAAGACAGACAGGAGTAAATAGAGTTACTGACTAGCTTCCTCCCTCCCTGGAGCATGTAGGTGAGGAATGGGTGCACCCTTCTTGATTTACTGCCTGGTGCAGTTTTGTTGATGTGAGTGGGGTTGTAGCTTGCTGCAGATTTAGGCGCTCTGCTGAGTGATACCAGCTGTGGATCAGGCCTTGTGTTGCTTTCTGCCTTATCGCTTATTTTTTTCTGCCTTCCTGTTGATGTGGCGCCAGTTTGGTTTGGTTCCAGGCTGCCCCTCGCTACAGTGACAGGGAAGAGCTTGCAGGAAGCAGAAACCTGACACTCGTTTAGTGCCTAAAGCTCCAGGAGTGGCTTTACCACCCTGCAGAAAGAGACGCTCCGGAGAGAAGAGATGCTGCTGTTAGATGGAGGGAGGTCTCTTTTTAATTACCACTTCACATTTCCACCAGGGTAATTTATATGGATGTCATTGGCACATCTGTTGAGAGGCAGAAGTAATACAGGTCCAGCTGAGCAATAAAATTGCTTTCAGAGCTGTTTTATTTCAAGCTCAGGAGGCTGTGTGGTCAGCTCTACTGCATAATAGATGCATCTCTTCCCCATGCAACAAAATTTCTGCTGCTCCCATGACCCTATTCTTTAGATCAGGGTGGAGCTTGTGCTGCTCAGACATACAAAGAATATTCAGGACTTTAACCTGAGGCCACACTGGATAGGTGCATATTAATGAAAGACATTCTGTTCCCGCTTCCTTAGCCACCTGTACGGCTAGGTGCTTCAGTAATTATGGGCCAGATTCTGCACTTGCTTACAGCCCAGAGAAGAGGTAAGTATCTCATGAGGTGTAAGTTAGCACAGAATTTGGTCACAGGAGCCAAGTTGTCACAGGGAAGGAAAAATAGATATAAGTAGTGTCTTCTAAAACCCTCTAATAATGGCCCAAAGTAACCTTTCTATACCTAGAAATGTCATGAGTTCCCAGGCTAGGATGGATGGGCTAGTAAAAGGGGCATAGAATGTGACTCAGGAGACGTAGGTTCAGTTCACAGCTCAGCCACAGACTTCCAGTGTGACCTCGGGCAAGTCACCCTAGCTACACCGTGCCTCAGTTTCCCATCTGTAAAATGGAATAAGAGTCCCCTACCTCACAGCAGAGTTGTGAGTCTTTTAGCGGTTGTGAGGCGCAGATACTATATTGATAGGGCCCATGCAAACACCTATATAGATAAGTTTAGAGGCTAACATCTCTGGACCTGCCAGGACTAGGAGCCAGCGGTGTGTGTCCATGTGAGACTCAACTCTTTCCATTGGTATGCAGTTCTCCTTTCCGGCACTAAGCGGATATGAGGTTTCTGACCTGAAACCTGTCACTGGTCCAAGCCTGGGGCTGTGATGTTTTTTGGGAAGAAAATTCCACATTTACAGGAAGGAAAGGAAACATTTTTGTGGGTGGCAGCTCTCTGGAACGTTTGTAGAGTTTTGGAATGATAGAGTGAAGCCTGGTGGGGATGGGTCAGGGTGAACATCATTCCTGTGCAGAGGGCTAGAACAAGGCTATGTGGTACTAGTCCTCATGATACGACTTAAGGGGAATTATGTGTTACTCCTATGGACAGAGGTGAATTTCACCCTGAGCGAGCACATGGCAAGTCAGCCAAAGGTGCATGATAAATACACTTTATTACTTAGCTCCACAAATTACTGCATGAATGTCGTCTTCATATGTCCGTATCTATGTATATACTTGTGTGTTTTGGGATCTTTTCCCTCAGGACGTTGCCAGGACAATGAATGCTATTTAGGAGCCCATTCCTTCCCTTAGATACACAGCTCACGGGTTCCCTCACAATGAAGCCAGCAGGAACTGGCTCCTTATGCCGGAGAACAGATGCTTTAAGGGAGTCTTCAGAAGCCAGTTAAAAAGACAACAGCTTCATTTGAAAAGACTGGAGCAAAACTCTCGATTAATTTAACTTCTCTTCTGGAAGGCAGGAATATCAGTGATGAATGAGATTTCATCAGGACACACAGCTCATGCCATTACATTTCTAAAGTACATTACTTTGCAGGGGCTCATTTTTCCCTGTTTGTTTAGTTCAGCTCTGACAGCTTTTAGACAAAAAAAATCTTGCAAGGAATCTCTTGCCTACAGTCGAGGCCTCTGTGTGCAGGACTGTATGTGTTTGTGTGTATGAACATGTGTGCACTTGTATATACATATGTGTGCATAAGTGTGCACCTGTCCCAGCCTCACCTGTGATGGATCAGCTTACCTCTTCCCCCCGCCCCAGATGGCTATAAAAGCTAGCAAGTAGTCCAGCCAGGGAGAGAGGAGCCCGTAAGGGGAAAGCTACAGAAGCAAACTTGCTTTTGGGTCAGGCCCTGGAGCAGAGTCTGACCATCATGTAGGTGGCCCATAGAGTGGAAACCTGTAGAAATAGATAGACCCCAGTTGAGGGGGAAGGGACAAGCAATGTGCTTCATTGGGTTTATGTTGAAGAAACAAAGATGAAGCCCTGAGAAGAGGGTTGAACCAGGTGTCATTCTGCCCTGGGCTGAGAGAACAGGTCTGCATCCTACAGCTCCTAATTCTGCCTTTCTCTAGTTATCTTCCTTTGCCTTTGCATGGCCAAATCCCCTCTCTGATATTCTCAACTTTATCCTCCTGTTCGTCACCTCTGTTCCTTCTGTCACCTTGCCAACTACGCATGACACATCCTCTCTGGGCTCATCCACAAAAGCCCAACTCCGTCCACATCTCAGTCCCTCGGAAAGTCCCACTTCTGGTGTGTCGATTACAGTAAATCAAGTTGACTTATTTATAGCCCTTTCCCCCTCCTCACCTCTGTCTACTTGGCTCTCTGTCTTTGCAGCATAAGCTCCTTAGGACAGAGCCCATCCTTCCTGGAAAGTGCCTCACATACAGTGGATGACACCGTACCTGTCTATAAGAGATTTTTTTTATGTGCTTTACCATTCTTCCAGGCCTTTAAATATGGGCCTGATCCTGTACAAAAGTGAGCACGTGCTACAAGGTACTGAGGGAAGTGCTGTAGGAAGTGCTCAGAGCTTCACAGGTTCTTACCTTAGCATCACTTCTTAATGGAGATAAGCAAATTTCTGCCTTGTCCGGATGAGACAGTCCCTCTTGTCTCAGTTGCTCAAGATTCTGCTTCACAGATCCTCAGTGTTCAGCCAACAGCAGACACTGCACTATGTGGAACTGATGTGACAATAATCTGTCTCATGCTATTTCTGGCACATCTGTCCTCGGCACCACATGTCCTGGCAGCATGAGCCCAAGCAAGGCACTGGCAACCTGGCTAGCAGTAAAAATGGAACGGAATCAAAGAAATAGTCAATGGGCCAGATCCTCAGCTGGTGTCAGTGGAGTTATGCAAGTCGACACCAGCGGAGGATCGGCCCAATAGCTTCGGGGCTGCTTTGCTTTGCCAGCTGTATAAACGGGTTGCTGGAGGTTCTATCACACTTCTTCATGAGGAACCCTAGTCACTTGCCACCTACCGTCTCATCTGAGGCCTAGAAGGAGATTTCTCTTTGCCAAATTTGGGTGGGAAAGAGTGGGGGAAAGGTGGTTACATGAGTCGCAACCCAGTTCCCAATGAATGAGCATCCGCATCATTCAAAATACAGCCATTGTTGGTCTCAACTGGCATCCTCGCTGGAAGACTTGAGGCTGAGTCTCCCTCTCCTTTCTAGATTTGGTCCCTTCAGGGTAGGATGGTGGCTTACTGGCAAGGGCAGCATGAGGGATGGGTACAAGGTGCATACATACTATGGTGATGAGGGCAGTACAGGAGCCTGTATAAAATAGGGGGGTCCTCGATCCTGTTAGCCTGAACGATTCAATTCAGCTATAAGACAGAGACCTGGATTCCGTGGTCCCTTAGGCCTCATTAGCAGAGACTTTATTACTGGTGACACCATCGAGAGCAGCAATAAATCAGCTGGATTTTCCAATTCCAGGCAAAATGAGCCACATAGACAGTTAGGAAAAGTCATTTATTGACTCATAAACTGAACATACTTGATCTGGAGCCACTGAGAGGAAACAAAAGATGAAACCCAAATTCCCAAGAAATTTTCTCACCGCAGTCCCTCTTTTTTAGATTAAAAAAATATCGAAGCTTAATGATTTGTGTGAAACAATCAGAGAAATTCCAGTGAAAAGGAAGCTTTCCCTCCTTTTATGATATCTTGGAAAATATTAGAACTTGCAGTTGAAATAAATGTCATGGGTGCATTTCAGAATGCACCACATGCTCCTATGCAGAATGAATCCAGAGTAGATTTTCTTTTACTGATTGTATTAGTCCCCAGAGTCCTCAGTCCAGACCAGAGCCCCATTGTGCGAGTTGCTGGACTAACACACACTCTGTGAGTGACATAGTTCCTGCCTCAAAGAGTTGATTGCTTCTCATTTTTCACTCGGTCTGAGTCTCTGATGTGAGTTCGGTTTACTGCAAGATGCAAATGAATTCTTATTAAAAGGTCACAACATTTTTGTTGGGCAGCTTATTACTGTGCCCTTGTTCAGCAGTGTTCTGGATATTAGAGGCCTGATGCACCTCTTGCTTCTCTGGTGTAAATCAGGAGACCTCCACTGAAGTCAATATTGTCACACTGGTGTACAGTGAGAAGAGAATTAGTCAGCGTAGCCATTGTAACATAAGAGTTGATGAAGCTATAGCTGTCAGTCTCCCAGTGTTCCTAGCTAACTTAGGTACTTATATGGCCTCGATTACCATAATATCTGGGCCCCTCACAATATTTAATATATTTATCTTCACAACATCCTGGGAGGCAGGGCAGTTCAATTATCCCCATGGTACAGATGGGGACATGAGGGCTGGAGAGACTTAGTAATTTGACCAGTGTTACAAAGGATAAATATGGAATAGAACCTACACTTTTTCCAGTCTTTCTGTCTCTTCTATAAAGCTGGTCGAAATTTACACCAGAAACAATCATTGTACGAAGGATATAGGAAGTTATTGATGCTACAGGAATCAACCCTCCGACAGGATTTAAAGTTTCCTGCATGCATAACTTTATTCGTATCTCTCATGGAGAGCACTCAGGAGACCTAGGTCCAATTCCTAGTTCTGGCATTGGTTTGTTGGGTGACCTCGGCAAATCTCATCATAAGAACGGCCAGACTGGATCAGAGCAAAGGTCCGTCTAGCCCAGTATCCTGTCTTCCGACAGTGGCCAATGCCAGGTGCCCCAGAGGGAATGAATAGAACAGATAATCATCAAGTGATCCATCCCATTGCCTGTTCTTGGCTTCTGGCAAACAAAGGCTAGGGACACCATCCCTGCTCTGTATCTCAGTTTTTCCATCTGTACAATGGGGAGAATGACACTGACCTCCTTTGTAAAGGACTTTGAGATCTACTGATGGAAAATGCTCTATAAAAGCTAGGGATTATGGTGACAATGATATCTCTTTGTCATCTATTGTGTTGTGCAGTTGGGCCTTGGCAGACTGAGAGGTGTGCCTGTCTTTCTGTGCCTCATTTCCCCACCTGTCAAATGGAGATGGCATTATTTCCTATTTCCCACCCTTTGTGGTGTCTAGTTAGACAGTAAGGCCGTCAGGGCAGTGATCTCTCTTACTATATGGAGCCCCAGTCTTGGTTGGGACTTCTAAAGGTATGTCCCCAGTGCAGTAAAAAGCCCGCTGCACTGAATCTCAAAGCCAGCTGTCTCTGGCTCATGGGGCTTGGGCTGCAGAGCTAAAAATTGCATTGTAGGCCTTGGGGCTGGAACCTGGGCTCTGTGACCCTCCCCCCACATGGATCCTTAGAGCTCAGGCTCTAGCCCACGTCAGAACGTCTACAATTTTATAGGCCCACAGCCTGAGCCCTGCAAGCCCAAATCAGCCGACCCAGGCCAGCTTTTACAGCAGCATAGATGTACCTCAAGGTGGTGCAGTAATCAAAATGGAATGGGGATGACGATGCAGGAAACAGAACAGAATCCAGATCATTCACTCTTCCATAGCGGCACTGATTCTGCAGAACTACCAGTAGTAACCGTTTGGCTGGGTTCTCGGTGCTCAGTTCCAAGCCAGGAACCTCTTTTTGAAAAATCTTCATTAATAAAGTCAGCAAAACGGGCTCAAAGATGCACAGGGAGCAAACAGGATGGAAGGGAAAGTGCCTGTTTGTATATACACTTTCTGGAGCATAACCACGCTTCACTAATTCTACCTGATCTCTGTAGATGGCACTCGTGCCCCACTATCTGTTACCCTCATGGTAGAAACCTGCTGAGAAGCTGAGATAAGAGACGCTAGCTAATAAACTTTAATGCATGCTGGCAAAGGGACAAGGGATGAGCTATGCAGCAGATTTTCCCTTCTGACAAATTACTGCTTCATTTGTAAGAGGAGAAGTTCTCATTAAGTTCATTTTCGACATTTTGTTGTGGGAAAAAGAAATAAGTGTTGCCAAGTGCACTGGATCCCGATGCTGAGTTTAATCTTCTCAGGTTTGAGTGTTGTTTTTTTGCTCTGGCACACTAGCTGCTTCACAGTAGTATGCTGTTCTGAACACAATTGCTGCTGGGTGGGAGGAACAGTTTTAAAAAAAACAGCATGAAAAAACACAGAGTTTTTTGGGGAGAGAAATGATGACACTATGTTCAAATGTTGCTCAGATTTCTGTGCTTTCAGGACATGGTTTGAATTAAGTCTATTTTAAAGGTGAATTCAAAGACGAATATTATTTTTATTATTATTTATTATTTGTATAGTGGTAGCATCTAGAAGCCACAGTCAGAGACCGTGACCCTATCGTGTCAGGTGCTGTACAAATGCTGAACAAAAAAAATACTCTGGGCCCTAAACAAACTCTGAGTCTAATTGCCCTCCTTTGAGATCTTCAGATGAAAAGTATTAAAATGCTCTACAAAGAGGTGTTAGCTAGGTCCCACAAGATTCCTGAAGCAGGCTATCTTGTGTGTATGCATTATGATACTTGGAAATATTTTTAACGGCTAAGTAGCTTAAGTCCTACTGACTTCCATTGGGAGTTTGGCCAATGAACGTCAATGGGCCTTAGGCTCCTTAGTCACTTAGGTGTTTTTTACCTGCAGTCTTTAATTACATGATCACCTACCTGAGTTTCCATAGACCCTCTGCCTCATTCAGTGCACAGGTGCTGGGGGGAGAAGAGGGCTAGAATAACAGGTCCACAGGCATTTCCCAACTTTTGATGTTTGGTTTTGCAACCTGGACAAGGTCCTTTTTAATGTGAGCGACAAGGTGAGGGAGGGAATATCTTTTATTGGACCAACGTCTGTTGGCGAAGCAGACAAGCTTTCGAGATGTACAGAGCTCTTCTTCAGCTCTGGTAATGTATTTCTTTATTCTGCATGTGTATTAACACTGCAAGGAGCCAGGACTTTCTAGAGCCCCAAGCCATGGCCCCATCAATCCTTTCCTTAAGACAAAGGAATCTGCAGTCTGGGTCTTTCTTATCTGAATATCAGTTTTTGGCTTTGCCTTTATTAGAGTGAGTCTGCATTAACTCACCTGGGAGACAGCAGATGCTCCTTCTCCCAGCGTCACAGAGCAGGGACAGAAGGGCTTTTGTTAGGGTCTGGGGAATGCAAGTATTTCAGTCCCTCTGTCCATGGAAGGCGCTATTTCTCTGTGCTAGAGCAATCCAGCCTTTACTAGTAACCAGCACTTCGCCTCTGTCTAACTTAGATACTTATCTGGCTAATGCCCCTGAAGCTTCTGAGCATCTCAAACCTTTATGTATTTATCCTCACAACACTCCCGTGAGGTAGGGCAGTGCTGTTATCCCCATTATACAGACCCAGGCACAGAGAGACTAAGTGACTCACCCAAGGTCACACAAGAAGACTGTAGCAGAGAAGGGAGCTGAACCAAGTGTCAGGCCAGCACCCTAACCCCTTGACCATCCTTCCTCTCCAGTCAGCTGTATCGCAGCCCGCTTGGTTCCTGCTTTAAGGATGAGACATGTGGCACAGCTGTGACCAAATGGCAGTCTCCCCAGTGGAAGAGTGGAGTTGGAATGCTCCCCTAACCTGCACGAATGTCACTGCTTTAGGTCTCTCTTCACATCTGTTCTTGATCATCACTAAATAAAGTCTGTTCATCTCCAGACTGACCTCCTCCATCCCCCTATATGGAGGACATCAGCCCTTTCACAGGGGAATTAGAGCCCTCGCAATCTGCTGCTGTTGGGTTCACTGGAAAAACAAAGGAAACAATGAAAAATCAAAACAGAAGCAAGGTTGGACTATCCCCACTGCCCCACCCCATCAGGGCTGAGAGCAGAGTTTAGTATTCTGAGTCATCAGACTCAGTTTATGAGCCATTCTAATTATGATGACAGACCAGGGAGTCATTTTAATGTTAATTATGCAAATATGCCTTGATGGGAATCTCCAGAGTTAGTTTATTCCTCCCCTCCCCACCACATCCCAATCTGCATCTTAAAAATAACATCTGCCTGGGCAGTCTAATGCTGCTCGTTGCTGATCACACCTGGAAACCAGAGGCAGATGGTTATCCCACCCTGGTTTCTTTGCGCTAAGACTCTGGCTCTACCAAGGGTGGCCTCTCTGGTGAGGGTCATTTTATTTTGCTTGGGCTTAATAAAGACAATACAACCAAATAAACACATTGCACCTGCTTTCAACTCAAGCCAATGAGAGCAGAGGTCCCTATATCACTCCCTTGCTCACAGTCACATGTTTGCAAAAATCAAGACCAGGCACCGGCAAGATAATGCACCGAGTCCCTGCAGATCTTCCTAGATTTTGAGGCAAGAAGGAACCACAATCATCTTTTATGTAGATTTTAAGCTGGGCAAGGAACCAACCTTGTGTTCTCAGTTTGTGCAGCACCTAGCCCAGGGTTTCTCAAACTGGGGGTCGGGACCCCTCAGGGGGTCAGGGGGTTATTACATGCGGGGGGCACAAGCTGTCAACCTCCACCCCAAACCCCGCTCTGCCTCCAGCATTTATAATGATGTTAAATATATTAAAAAGTGTTTTTAATTTATAAGGGGGGTCACGCTCAGAGGCTTGTGATGTGAAAGGGGTCACCAGGACAAAAGTTTGAGAACCACTGACCTAGCATGATGGGGACCTGGCCCATAACCAGCACTCTTAGGCACTACAGTAATACCAATAATTAATAATTGTATCCGATCATTTCATTTGACTTCCAATGTAACTCAGTCCAGCAGAGTCCTAGGGAAAGGGTGGCCTGAAGCCAAACTGGACGATCTGGAGGAGTAATGGAAAGCTCCCCCGTGCCACAAGCGGGAAGGCAATTTGCGACACTGCAGAAGGATGAGCCTGGACAACAAATACTACTCACATAGACAGCAGCTTTCACAAAGACCCTGCAGCTAGAGCGGACCCTGTTCTAAGCAACCATTCACAGGACTAACCCAAACTAAAAGAGAGGATGTCGGCCAATAATCATAAACTCATAGACTTTAAGGTCATAAGGGACCATTATGGTCCTCTAGTCTGACCTTCTGCACAACACAGGCCACAGGATCTCACTCACCCACTCCTGTAACAAACCCCTAACCTATGTCTGAGTTATTGAAGTCCTCAAATTGTGGTTTGAAGACCTCAAGCTGCAGAGAATCCTCCAGCAAGTGACCCATGCCCCATGGAGCAGAACTGTACTTATTGTTTTTAGGAACTATCTCTTAAAACAAAAGTTCATTCAATAAGGATAGCCATTATGCAGGATTCAACATATTCATTAATTAAACCTCAGAATGACAGCTGGTTGGGAATTTTGTGACAGAATGTTTTTTTAATCAGAAAGCATTGATCTATCAAAACCAAAACTTCCTGCAGGAAAGGGTCTGTTCCAACTGATTTTTTTAACCTGAAATTTTTTTGGTAAAAAATATCAAAATTTTTTGTTTCAACATTTTTGAAAGAAAAAATTCCAGTTTCCCAATTCAAAATGATGTTCTGTTTCAAAATTTAAGCTATAATAAAATAATTAAAACAATAAAATAAAATATGGCCAAAATTGAAACAAAATATTTCAAAATTGCCAAAAACAAAATATTTTGATTGACCAGAGCCAGTTTTCTTTGTGTGTGTGTGTGTTTATCTTTCAAGATTTCAACTTTTCATCTCATTTCAAGACAGGAAAATATTTCAAAATCTGAACTCTTTTCATGGGTTTGAAAAACTGTTTCCCACACAGTTCTACTCATAACACCGCCTAGGAGGCTAGCTTGGTGAAGTAAATATCCTTATATGAATTTTAGAGATGGATAAATTGAGGCCTTAAGGAGGTTTAAATGTCTTGACCTAGCCCACACAGAGATTCAGTGGCAGAGACAGAAACAGAACCCAGGAATCCTGACTTTCAGGTTCTTGCTCTAAACATGAGACCAGCTTCCAGCTGCTGTGTAGCCTATGCTTTCAGGTCAGTAAACAAGCCAACAGGTTGACTACATCATTCACAAGAGGATTGTTACATTTGGTCAGAGGGTTTGTGAAATTTACAAATAAAGACCAAGTAATGGCCAATCCCTAAAACCTGATTAAATTTTTGGTCAAACATTTCAGCTAAGAACAAGGCAGTGGTTCAGTTTATTATCATTACTAGACATGCTAGAGGGGATTGGGGCCCTTTGTAAAAAATAAAGGAAAGGTGAAAAAGAAATCAGACTGGAAAACAGGCCTGGATGCTTCCAATTCAGGCCAAACGACTCAGAGGGGTTACTATCCAAGGGCCGTTCAGGGGCCCACATGAAAAGAGCTGGTTCTTTCAGTCCAGTTCCTAGTGGACCAATATGCAGAAAAGCAAAACTACCATCCTGACGGATACTCTACTGCAGTGCTCCTAGTGGGCCAGGAAGTGAACAGATGTGGGAACATGGATCCCTCCAGGGACAGATTGAAGCACATTGGCAAGGCAGGAAGCTTGACCTAGTGCCATCCACTCTGTCCCTGGTCCATGCCTAGAGAGAAGATTTCAGTTTCTAGCACTGACTAAGTGGCTCCCGTCCCTTTGCTGGTTAGAAAGAAGGAAAGACTCTGATTTTACGAGGAGAGATTCAGCTTCCAATGCCGAGCAGATGCCAGGAGCAGGACGGAGCACCAAACCACAAGGATACCTTCTCAGATCAAATCCGTCACTGCCACATCTACAAAGACAGAGGGATGTAGAGAACATTACAGAATCATTCCAAATTGCCTCATTTCACTGTACACAGGCAAACCTGGATGCAATGCACTGCCCAAGGGAACCTCTGGTGCCATCTGGTTCGAAAGATACTGGTGTATGCAGATAATTATTGTCTGATCACAAGCTGCTAAGTAAGGAAACTATGGGTAACGCATAAGTGCAATGTAACTCTTTGGTCCACTTTCCTGTTTGCTGCATGGGACTAACAATATTTGATTATAATGCTTTGCATTTACATTCTCTCTTTGATTTCCCAAAGGCAGACGCACCTCTGTGCCCAGCCAAAGCCCCCCAATATATATATATAAATTATTTGTATTATCGTAGTACCTGTGACAAGGGTTCTTGCTGTGTTAGGTATGTCCCTCCCCCAAACAGTTCATCCCCTTGCCGTCTTTCCTTTTGTCTGTCTTTAGATTGTGAGCAGAGCTGGTTAAACATTTTTCAAGCAAACATTTTGGGGGGCTGAAAAATGGCCTTTTTCCAATTGTTTTTTTTTTTTTAAAATACGTCATGCCTTTTTTCGTATCTCTCCTCCCGCCCCTGGATTTGTAAGTGAAAAAAAATGAATAAGAACATTATCAAAATAATTACAGAAAATTTCAGTTAGCAAAACCCCAATTTATACAGCATTGCATTTCAGGAAGCATTTTGATCATAAAAATTGTGACAGATGGGTCCATTTTACCCCTTCAAAATGGAAATCACTTCACATATTTTTGCAAAAAGATATATCTGTATTTTATTTCCCTACCTGCTCTA
The DNA here is from genome assembly GCF_003597395.2 of Chelonoidis abingdonii. Lineage (NCBI taxonomy): Eukaryota > Metazoa > Chordata > Testudines > Testudinidae > Chelonoidis > Chelonoidis abingdonii. The sequence continues at coordinate 19,472,210 of NC_133792.1, read as the reverse complement.
ACTGTAGGTTTCTCAAGGGCAAGGACTATGCTTTCTCTCCCTAGCACATTGTAGGTGCTACAAGAAAAATAAATAAATAAGTACCATTTAAAAAAGACAGATCTCTCTCTCCTGTATTAATTGACTTTACAGCTTGGATGCATCCCACCTCCTGTGAAAACACAGCCATAAATCACCAGCCCATTGTCACTTCCTACGGAACAAATGCAATGAGTCTGTCCCAGCCATTTCCAGTGAGCTTTGAACATGGCACTGCTTCTTCTGGGTCCCTTGCGGAAGGAGCACTTTTGAATTGATGCATGAAATGTACTTGGAAACAAGGTTGTGTGCCTCATCTCAGCTGTTATAGCAATGAGTGCTCTTAACTACTCACGGCTCCAAGGGCACCATCTGGCTCACCTCAGAGCTGGAGAAAAGACTAACTGATTGTTGCCACCAGAGCCAAGGCCTAAATTCAACATCTAGAATTTTAACTACACAGCCAAACTCGTCTTCAGTCCTTAAAACCAAAAATATGCTGGGATAAGTCATGGAGAAGCAAACTGTACTGCCACCAAAAGTGCTTTTCTAGGTGCAGAGAGAAAGAGGGGAGCAATTTTTCACCCTTTTATGGCTGCAAATGTGCCGACGTTCTGCAACTACATGGCAGGGAGTCGGGACACATCTAAGCAGCTGTGCCTGTCACTATCTGGTACTCAGATTTTGTGCAATAATGTGTACAAGTACTTAGATCCTTGTGTCCACAAAATTCAGCTGGGCTTCAGCCCAACTGAAAATATGCTCCCCACCCCAAAATCCCACACATCTTAATGCAAGTAATTAAAAACTGGTCTCTGTCTTGTGCTTGCAGGTTTGGAACTCTGCTAATTCTGGCTGCAGTTATTTTCACTTGGAGAGTCTATGTAACTTACATGTAGGTGCGATCAGGTACTAACACCCAAAAGATCTTGGATGGGAGTCTTTTTTTTATTGACTTAAGTGGACTTTGGATCAAGCCATATGTTAGACTGTTTCATTGATCAGAACACAAATGGTTCATGTGAGGCTATTTTCAGATTTATAATTCAGGTTTATAATTCTATATTTCAGAGGAGAACACCAGTCTCAGTGAAGTTGATCAAATCTTCCCCTATTGTGCATCACATGTTCTTGACTGGAGAAATGAAGTTACAAATCTTTGCCCAGAATGACAAATTCAGAGTCTGAGGTGCTGCTGACTGGATCTTTTGAGAGAAAGAATGTAAAATGGAGTGAAAGTGTGTTCACTTTCCTAACATCTTGTTCTAGTGGAAGTATCCTCTTTAAGACAAGATTGCCAGCACCTCACGACTGCACTCAAACTATTTGACCGTCTAAAATCGAGCAGTAAGCGACATTCACGGTAGACAGAAGGAGTAAAAGCCGTAACGGGACTGATAAAAGGAAGCTGCTTGCACTTACTGAGAGAAATGTAGAGACTAATAAAGCAAAGCCATATCTGTTGCACAGGAAGAGAGCTGAAGAGAGACAAGAAAAGGCTTTAGGGTTTATCTAGTGAAAAGAGAGAGATGACTCTCTCCACATGGAGAAAAGTTTCCAGCAGACGGTACACAGGTACACAGAGCTTGATGGGATAGTAGGGGAAGTTATTCTGAAAGACTGCGGTGACATTCAAAGTACAGATCTGCCAGATGATGTCTAGCAGAGATGGAAGGAACACACTGTAATGCTGTATAAATTGGTGCTAAGATATATCTGATGACACATTTCACAGTAGGGAGAAGAAGAGTCATCACACAGTGCTGAAGTTGGTTTATCAGGCTCACATCCACCTTAAACAGGAGGGCTTAGTTTAGAGCCTCATAATCAGAGGTATTAAGCACCTGCATTTCCTATTGACTTTATCCGGAGTTGCAGGCGAAAACCAGCCTCTCAGGGACTGGACCCAGTCTAATGGGAGTCTCTTGCTTAGCAGCGGAATGATCTGTAACCTGGGGCTTTCCTGCTCTTCCCCTCTTCTCTGGAGTTTCATTTACACTGTATCTGTCAGTTATGCTAAGATACTCCAAAAGCATCTTGAGGCCAGGAAGCTCCCATGGAACCATGTGGATCCCCCAAGGAATTCCAGACAGTGCGGAGACCCAGGGCATCTTCCAAGCAGCCTCCACATGGTGGTGATGATATTATCCTTTTGCCTCCAAAAGGCAGGTTGAACAGACTGTGAACACAGATCAGTGCCCAGGCCATCTCTGCCTGGCAAATCTAACCAGAGGCAAGGGATGAACAAGAGAGCACGAGTGGATGAAGAAGAAATCTATGGGGCCAGCATGGGTTTTGTGAAGATTAGCACTGTGAGCCATACATTTTCAGCCTAGTTGTGAAGAGTTCTCTCTCTCTTTCTCTCTGAGACCCACCAACATCAGGATGTTGTGCACAGTCAAGATGCTCTACCCAAGCCAGATTTCCCTTCCTTGCATCTTCCGCCTGAGGATCTCAAAGCACGTCACAAGCATTTATGAATTAAGTCTCACAACTCGAGCTGCACCGAGAGTGGCAGCTCCATTTTGAGATTTCAAAAGCTGGCATCATTCCAAACTGGAGTAAAACCCAAAATTTTGAAATTCTTGGCAAAGGAAAATTCAATATTTTTTCTTTTTCAGGTCAACTGAAATGTTTTGTTTCAATTATGACTTTTAAAATGTTGTATTATATAAAACACAATTAAAAAAGATTTGGAACAAAAAGTCATTAAAAAAAACAAACAAACAACAAAAACTGGAATGTTTCATTCCAAAAGCGTTGAGCTAGGATGTTTCCACATTGTTGGAATTTTTTCCTCCTGATTTTCTTCCAAATAAAAAATTCTGGCAAAATCCACCCAATTTTGCGAAGTGTTTTTATGTCAATGGAGTTGCATATTTGGATGGAAAATAGCTCTGTTGAAATTTCTGTTGCATACAACAGCTCCACTGAAGCAGAGAAGTGTTAGCCCATTTCACAGATGCGGAAAGGCTAGAGAGATGAAGTGTCTTGCTGATGGCCACCTGGGAACTCTGTACAGCCAAAATTAGAATTCAGTTTTCCTGGCCATTATCTTGAGGCGCTTAAATACGAATGTTTCCTTTCTGTAGGAACAAATACAGATCCAAGAACGTCTGCATGATCTTCCTTCTTTTGTCTCTGTTGCCTGATTTTCAGAACTACAGATCTGTAGCTCTCTGTGACTTCAATTGGAGCTGTGGACGTACAGTGCCTCAGAAACCCAGGCCTTTAAACGCAGTGTGTTTCCCAACCTATAATGTGCCATCTCTCAACCTCGCAGAGGGGCTGTGAGGCTGATTTTGCCAGGGCTTTACTGAAAAGCTGCAAAGCATTATAATTAATTCACAAGCAGGATGAATCCACAGCTGCTTTCAGTATCCTATCGAGAGTGTTTCTGTGGGAGTTAAAAGTTCTGCTTTCTGGACAAAAACAAGGAATTCAGCCTGTGTCAGACTTTAATATTATTTATTTTCCTAATTCATTCATTGCTTTGATCGTCAGTTTCTCTTTGCAATTTGCCCACCCTTGTAATCTGACCACAGAACCGACTCACCAAAATAACCTTCCCTTTCAGTTTTGTGTCATTTTCTGTTAATTATCAGTCATTTCATTAGCTTCTGTTGCATCACAATTAGGGTTTTTCATGGCAACAGCAGCCATGTTAATTAATTTCACACAACCACACACACACACAGAGGGCCTGTTTATAGGGTGTTAGCAGAAACAGAGGCATTGCTGGCTCTAACTTAGCTTAGTAAGGCCTTGCATTGTTCAAGCAGGAACCCCTCAGCACTTTCCCTCATGGGATAGTCATACAGCAAAGCTCTCATCCTGGTGCCCTGCATTTTGTAGAAACCTCATCCCACCCCTCACTCGCCCAGTATCTAGCACCTCATTTCCAGATCTCACAGCCTGCAATACAGGAGAGGCCTTCTCCCATTCAGATCAGTGGGCATAATGTTATTGACTTCAACAGGAGTAAGATCAGTCCCCACACATTTGTCTTTGAAGTCTTGCGAGCCTGTATGGAACAGAAATAAACAAAGCTAATGCAGCAACGCATCGTCATGGGCCATCCATGGAGACTCAAGCCACAACCTCCAGCTCAACAGCAAAGCCTCCACCACTTGAGCCAGGGGAGTGACTTTGACAGCGGGTAGCAGTAGTGAATTCTTCTCCTCTATTGTCAGATGCTACCGGTGTGATGCTCTGCTCTCTCCAATGTTGGTATCACTCGGCTGCGTGCGTGTGTTCCCTCCGTGTGCCGTCCCAGCTTTGCACAAATAGCTGACACAGCAGACCTGAAGAGGACCCCCAATGACCATAGAGTCTAGTAAGGTGCAAAGTCACCTTGGCCAGGTTTATTGCCATATGGACACAATGGCAGTTCCCCGTAGATTACTTAGTCTACCGGGCATACTACGAGAAAGTGCCTCTTGGCAATGGACTCAGCACAGTCAGTGGAGGGACTTTCCACTGCCCCCTCGGCTGGACCAAGGCACCGCCCCAGGGATGCATTCTTATACACAGGTACAAACAAGTTACACATCACTCCTGACGTATTGAGGTGCCACCCTTCCACATAGCAAGGTACAACCCTTCTATGTAGCAAGGTGCCGCCTCTCACCTTGTAGATGTTGGTTTGAACAAAACAACTCTATCCATCATATTACCCTTTTGCCCCTGTCATTGGGATGGGTCAGTCTGTTCTTTGTTATCTGTGTGGAATGTACAAGTATGTGAATGTTCTGATATCTAGTGTTCAGTACCTCTTAGGTACATATCTTCTTGCAGCATCAGCCCTTTCCTTGCCAGCTTCTGTGAGCAGGGCTGGCCTCTGGCTCACAGCTTAACTTTGCTTTATGTTAGCAAAGTCTTGACCATTACTTTAGCTCAGGCCTCAGACCAGGCCTCTGATACCAAGGTTTATATCTCAGGGCCTCCTCTTACTACAGGAGGCAATGTGGCCTACTGGAGAGAGCACTAGACTGGGATTGAGGAGACCTGGCTTCTATTCTAGGCTCTGCCACAGGCCTGCTAGATGATCTTGGACAAGTCACTTCACCACTCTGTGCCTCAGTTTCCCCATCTGTAAAAATGGGGATATATGATACTAACCTCATCTGTAAAGCACTTTGAGATCTACTGATGAAAACTGCCAGATAACAGCTAGGCATTATTATTATCTTGGAGCAGTCAACACAGTGGGTCACATACCACTCACTGAAGCAGTCGGTCACCCTGAGATGCAGGGGACATGAACATGAGAGCGAGTGGAGCAGTAGCTCTGTCTTCTCCCAGTCATTCATTACTGATTAGAGCTGGTCAGGAAGGAGGGGGCAAGGGTGGGGGAAGTGTGCAAAATTTCCCACATGCTCTATTTATTATGCACCATCAAGGCACTTGCCATGCCCACTAGCCAAGCACAGGGGAAGACACCAATGGCTCTTGCAAGCTAAACACTTGGCCAGCTCAGGTGCTGTTCAAGAGCCTGAGCGGGGCTGCAGGTGTAGAGTGAACTTTTAGAGGTGGGGCGACGGCTCTTGCTGACCTGGTTTAAGGCCTGTGGGCCTTGTGGGAGCAGTGACTTTTCAGGAGGGTGTTGAACAAGCAGCTGGTAGACTCACCCTTTCTAGGAGGTGTAGGAAGCAGCGTGGGGCTGGCGGGGGAGTTGACGAGAGCGGGCTCATTAGTGTGGCGAAGGGATGAGAGCAGAGATGCAGGATGAGGTGAGCAGGGGAATGGTTCACGTGGAGCCTTGGAGGGGTTGTTCCAGTGAGGCTGTTTCCTCCTCCCTTTGACCTTTATATGTGACCTCGGTGACCAGATCTAACAGGCCCCAGCGTGACCGACCCTGTGTGCCCTCTAACCCAGTCCCCCCCTTAGTTGGTCTCACTCTGCATCCTCTTTGGATGATGCCTTCCTCCGGCTCCTCTCTCTCTCTCTCCTCCTCCTGCTTTCTCTCTCTCCTCTTCCATCCACCCCCTCCTCTCCTCCTGCTGCGCTCACCTCTCTCCGCCTGCTCTGCCTCTCTCCTCTTCCCCACCCACTCTGCATCTTCGCCAGGCAGCACGCTCAGGAGCTGTCAGGCCCCCTGAGCCGAGCTGTCCTGCAGAGCGCAGGAACGTTAACATCCCTGCGGCGAGGGAGGTGTGTGTGTGTTTGTCTGGAAAGCAGGCAGGAGAGGGACTGGAGCGTGGCAGGCCTGGGTGGCACAGTCTGGGCAGGCTGGGCAGCTGAAGAAATGTCCCAGGGCATGCGCACCTGTGACAACAGCTCTTCTCAGAGGGACGGAGAGGCCTGTTTTTTTGGAGATGCAGTGCTGGGCTCTTCTTTACATGAAGACCCCTTCACGCCACTTTAGCAATGCAACTCCTACTGGAAGGCTCCTTTGACGCTACCAGGGCGGCATGTAGGGACCTCAGCAGCAAGTCGAATCCAGCCCGATGCGTCAGAGCTTTGCCTCCCCTGGACGTCCTCTTGGCTGAACTGGCTGCCGCCTGTCGCATCTCCCTAGAGCACCAGCCCCAGGACTGCTCCCTGAGCCGCTTGCCTCTGACCAGCATAGTATCAAGGACTGGGCTGAACCTTTATACACAGCTCACTGTGCCGCTGATGTAACTTTCCATTGCTACCTCAAACCCTCCCTGGAGTCCCGAAGGTGAAGAGGGGCTCTCCACACCTGCAATTACTGCCTTAGGTCACCAGAGACCGCTGTCGATCCACAGAGCGGCCCGCAGAAGGACGCTGAAAGATGTCATTGTTTAAAGCAGGCAGCCAACTTATTTCTCTGTATTATTTGAGGTGGCACTGCAAATCATTTTGGGATCGCGTGTTTAAACTGCAGGCAGTGACAGGACATGGGCTAGGGTCTCCGCCGAGGGGTCAGCCCCGGGGTGTTAATTTGTAATGCAAGAGGTGTCTAGGCTCAAAAAATTTTTTTACTTTCATAACTGATGCAGCAAGCCCAGAGGTGCTGGGGCTATGAACTGGCAAGCCTAGAAGTGCCAGGGCTCAGGCTGGCACAAACTAAGCCCTGGTGTCTGCAAATACGCCAGACCCTTTCCCCCTGGAATATATTCACAGGAGCGAAAGGCTCCTGGATTTCCTTCCCCGCCCCCCTTCTCACAAGCAGATCTCTTGCATTTTCATCAGACAGCTATCCTTATTGCAGCGACATCCTTCCTTTTAGCCGAGCTGAGCTCAAATGTAGACTACTCTGAATGAAGCCATTAGCAAGTAGCCTGCAGGTGCAATTAATGATTTGGAGGGTTAGAGTTCTGGAAATGAGAATCCAACATGGGGCAGTAGAGAGAAATGGAGAAACAGACCTTTACGAGGTGCTGTTCTTTCCCCTTTGCAAAGATGATCCAGGCTCAAGGGAGTGGATTGACCCTGTGCAGAGCACCTCTCACCTGGGGGATCTAGCATAATAGATGCTGGGGGGATAATCTCTAGGGACCAGTGGCCCCAGCATGGCTAAACAAATCTATTAGCAGCTCTCTGATCCTTCACTATTTACTAGAACTGAGCACAACCTAATTCCCTTTTAAGATAATGAAATATTCAGATCCATCTCCCCCCGCCTTCCAATTTCTGCCTGGGATTGGATGGAGCTGAAACACCAAAGTGTCACAAGGCCACTCATACATGATTTCCAGTAAGGAGTGGAACTGCTGAAAATTCACGACACAGCCTGCCCTCATCAATCTCCCAGCTTGGTTTTACAGATGGATAGACAGTGGGGTTTCTCAATAGCCCAGTGCACTCTGGGACATTCCCCCAGAGAAATGGGCCTTGCCCATTCCACTGATACAAGAACATCAAACACCAGCAAGAAGCATTCTCCATTGCAGAACTCCATCCCCTCCGTGGGAGCTTGCTGGGTGACGAGGGACAGTGTTGGTGCAGAACTGATATGGAGGCGGTGTGCTGGCTGTTCAGAACAGCCCTGTCTTTAGGGATTGGCCCAGCTGTGCTCATGTTGGTTGGAATGGGATTGCAGAATGAGATTTTGGCCTGTATTACAGCAATGAGGCGCTGGCAGTCTGAGTATGCACAGCTCTGCAGGAGGGACACTTGCCACCTTTTCCACATGGAAAAGACCCCTAAATCAGTGCGGAAAGACACAGAGAAGGAGATTCAGATCTGGACAAGCTCCCAGCAGCTCCACAAATGATTATACCTCAGGCTGGGCAGATTCTCCACCAACCCCATGGATTCTCAGAGGCAGCCGAACCAGAGTGGTCAGGGGCATACAGTCACCTGCCAGAGGGGTTTGTTTGTGTCCCTACCTGGAGCAGAATGAAGTAGCTCTGGCTAAAGAATGCCCAGGTGATGGGGCCAGGATGGGTCAAAGTCCCACAGACCGTGGAGGAGGGGCGGTGCCAGAGCTACAGAGGCCACGATGGGGTGGTGGTGATGACAAGGGGTTAAAAATCCCTCCTTATAGTAAGTTAAGGAACATCTCCCTGCCCCCAAGGATTCTCTCCACCGCTAGTTGCTTCTGGAGGAAGTGGAAGGGAAGAGCTGAGGGAGGGAGGAATCTGCAAGGATCTCAGACTATGAAAGGGGCAGAAGTATGTTCCTTGCCTCCCTCAGACACTCAGGGTCAGATCCTGCTCTTGTTTACACTAGGGCCAAGATGGAGCAACTCTGGAGCAACATGAGGTGAACATCAGTGCATGGGCGAGCAGGATGTGCATGCTGTGAGTGGGGAGAGATGGGGATACTCTAACCAGCCCTGGACAGCTCAGCGATATGTCAACTATGAAGCTGTTTTGTTCTACAGCTCAGCAATAAATGGTTCTCTAAGAGACACGGGGTGCCTGGATTTTCTCCATTCCTTCTGTGCTGCCCTCAGCTGACTAGTAATTGTTCACTTGGTCTGATCTGTGATCTGGCCTGTCACTCCCAGACATGTGGGAAATTGTTTTCTGGCACCTGGGAGAAGTTGTTGTGTCCAGATTTGTACTTGTATCCATGAGGACAGAACCCAGGGAAAATTTGACTCATCAGGTCAACAGTCTCCTCCTTAAAATACCGATTTCCCCTCCCCTTCCCTTAGTTAAAGCAATACATTTCTAGTCTGATTTGCATTCAATAGCCCTTTGCTCTCATATCTCAGCAGTCATGAGGCACAAGCCTTTGAATTGTTAGCTGTGAAACTTGCTTGACTCCATTAACATAAAAAAAATCCAAATCAAAGTAACATCCACTAGCAAAGCAATTTTACCTAAAAATGATCTGGTACATGAAGCTACAATTAACCATGTTGGTACTGAAATGTCTGTGTGCACTAACACAGTGTACGATAGCACACACGGCTTCCACTGTTGAGCTCTCCAGCGCTGCTTAAGTCATGTGGACTTCTTTGCCTTCTTCTGGAAGAAATCAGAACTATGTGTCATATGCTCTATAGTACTAAAACCTATCTGAGATTCTCTGTTAATTCAACTGGCAGGGGCCTGTGGTTCCAAAGCAGGAGAAGGGGGTGCTATATCTCATCCTGCCAGGAACTTCCAAGTATCCCTGGCATGCAGCAGGTGACATGCATGAAGTTCTTATGTGGCTACAGATGGCTGAGGGTACACAGATTAATAATCTACAACAGGAAAGCAAAACAAAATTCAGATCTCCTGTATCATTATGTTCTGAATGATTAGGATGGTTTTGGAATTGGGATTTGGAAAGAATGTGCACTATTGCAATTTTCAGACATCCGTCTAGCTCAGGAAGGAGCTGGGTCAGTCGCAAGAGATGGAGAGAGAGAACTAATGTTTCCCTGGACACCCATAGATGGAACCCGTCGATTTCAGCATGAGAAGATGCACAATGTGAACTGGGCATTGATGCAGGTAACTGGGCACTTGAATGAGAGTGAGGAGATCTGCATTCTATTCCCAACTCACCTACTGTGTGATCACTGAGTCTCTGTTATTCCCCCTCCAACCCCTTTGTCTGTCTTGTCTATTTTGACTGTAGGCTGTTTAGGACAGAGACTGAGGCTCTTCCTATGTGTATGTACAGCACCTAGCACAATGAAGTCCTAATCCTGGATAAGGCCTTTAGACACGACTGTAATACACATTAACAAAAGAAGAGAAGTTTTAAAGTGCACACTGGATTTGTTACTGTCAATGTACTTTGCAAACAACTAGTTAATCCAACCTCTAATTTAACAACACCCTGTGGTCTACAATCAGCAGCACAGTTCTGTGGAGACTGTTTCATAGGAGATGCGCTACTTTCTTCATCCTGATACTAGAGCTGGTACCATCTGGGGGTTGTGTGTATTGATGGTTCCTTCCATCTCTTGACCTAATCCCATCTGGAAGGGAAGCCATTCAACACTTCCCTAGTTCTGTTTGGGTGGCTCAGTCCAGCTGAGTTTCATGAGCTCCCCTCTCCCCAAATAGCAGGGTCCTGAAGAAGGAAGGTGCAGGTAATACGCACTTCCTTCTATTACACACTTGCAGGCTGTTACTTCCTAATGAGCTTGCATCTCTCTGCCTGTTTGTGCTCATGCTGGGGACCCGAGGTTCTTCTCACTTGGCTGAATAATAATTTCTAAACTTGCCCCTCATTACACCTTCAGGGTTGACTGGTTTAGGTTAGTGAATTGACGGTTGGAGCTTTGATTTCTAATTTGCTGTGCACTTGGTTTCACATTAATGTCAGGTCAATGGACACAGCCTGCAGGTAATGTGATATGCATTTGCTTCCATCACCATCAGGATGCTGCCCTCCTTCTAGCAGAGAGCAACCAGGGCTCTTTTCAGTTGGTGAGTCACGTTGAAATCTGAAGGGTTGCACCTTTCATTCAGATAACATCAGACACATTTATTTATTTTTATTTGTATTGGAACAGACTTCAGGAGCCAGAGGATGGCTCAGGGGTCAGGGTGCTAGCGTGGAACTTGGGAGACCATCACTCATGTCCCTCTTCTGCCTCACTCTTCCTGATCAAAAGTATTTAGGTGCCGGTTTATTCCCTCTGAAGCACCTGGCATTGGCCATTGTCAGAAGACAGGATATTGGGCTAGATGGACCTTTGGTCTGACCCAGCATGGCCACTCTTATATTTCTTAACTCCTATTGATTTCAATGGGATCAGGGCCTTTATCTCTCTGCGCCTTGTTTCTATAATATGGGGCTACCAGCACTTCTCAAGGGTGTTGTGAGGATAACTATATTAAAGAATTTGTGAAGTGCTCAGACACTATGGTAATGGAAGCTATAATTGTACCTAAGTTAGCTAGTATGCTTTGAGGTCGTGCAAACACAGAGTGGGAATATAATACTGGCCCTGAAGACCTGACTGCCTGATTGAAACCTCGTTCAGGTCGTAGCTCTGATAAGCCATCCACGGAAAGGACACACCCCTGCATGATGCTTTCAATTCGGGGCCTGAGAAGAAAACTGCGAAGTACCGTCCCCACGTGGCTGAGGAGCTGGGTGAGGCTGCAGTAAGAAGTATGACCAGGAGCTTTCTGCCAAATTGCTCAGACAGCAAAAATACAACCGGAAAGACAAGAGAGCAGCTCGTCCTCAAGTCTGGTGTGGTCAGTGCCGTATTTCATCTTCACTGGGAAAGACGGGGTGCCCGATGCAGCCTTGAAACACATGGTAGAAGCTCAGAAATTCTTCTGTGCCTGCCATCAGAAGGGAAGACCCGACAGAGAGATTGTTCTAACCTCTGCCAGTGGCCCTCATGCGACAGTTTGCCAGCTGGGAATGGCCAGAGCACAGCCCACTGCAGACACTCCTCCTCTCCACTGGGGCTCTTCCACACCAGGGAAATCCCCAGGGAGGGGGATCTGGCCAGCTGTGGGACTCAGAACTGCCGCCTGTGGCATGGATGAGATGGATGGATACAGAGACATTTTGACCCAAACTCTAACATTTGTACAACTCAAAGGCCTTGGGAGAAAATAATCAGCTTTCCATTCTCAGCTGGGAGGCTTCCTCCACCCCACCCTGGACCCACACCTTCTTATGTCAGGGTTTCTTTCTCATCACTAGAAACTCCAGGATCATTTCCATAAGATAAAATCTAAGTTCTGTTCATCATAATGTTTTGCCCTTTAAAGAGGAAACATGGCCAGAGTTGGCTCCTGCTTTCTTCTCATGGAAAAAAAAACAACTACTTTGTACTTCTCTAATGGTGTCTTTCCTCTGTGGGTCTCTAAGTGCTTTCAGACATAAAGGAATTAAGCCTCACAACACCCTAGTGTGCTGTCGTTAGCCCCAGGGTTTTAATCACACGTTCAAACAATTCACAGAATTTTTGCAGCCTGGGCTGTGTGCGATTAAAAGGGTCAAATCCAGCCCCAGTGTAAGTGAGTGCCACTTACCTGGGTGCTATGGAATTCCCCCCCACCTGTGCCAGGGCTGAGTCTGGCCCCAGATCTCCAGGATTAAAGCTTCTTTCTCAGAGTTACATTAAAAAATCCCCAACAAGCTTTATGGGTCAGTGTGGCATCAACCCCCAGAACAGAGGTGGTGTCTTAACTCTAGAGACCCTTGATGGACAGAGGGACTTAAATAAACGTTGGCTTCTGAACAGAGCTCCAAAGCCACCAGTAAAATAGAATCCCTGGTACATATGATTTTGTCTTTAATTACGTCTGTATTTATTAAAGCTGGAACAGAAGTGGAACCTCTGAGCCAAACCCCTTTGGGTTGCAAGCTGTTGCGGAAGTTGCATTTCATGGATATGGTCCAGAACTGAGAGTGAGGTCTGCAGTGTAGTCAGCAGACCCTTCCATGACGTCATTGTCCAGCCCAGGACTGTGCAGTGACATGAAGCACCACCAGCTATGTTAATCAGACTGGGAACCAGAGTGTAAGAAGGGACCATAGGGGCCATCTGGCTCCAGCAGCCTCTGTAAAAATTCCTCGTTTTATTAATTACAACAATATCCTGCCTCTTCCCTCCACAGGAGGAGCACCCAGGACTTACTTTTCTAGTTTAGGTGTGGCCCAGATCTTGTGAGTAAAACTTGCAGGATTTGAGGTCCCTTGAATCCAAACCCAAATGCAAACCCAAGCCCTGAGACTGCCTCAAGCCCAGATTCTACTCAAGATCAGGTCCGTAAACCCACCCTCCTCAGAACCACCTCTCGTCAGTCATGTTTTGATAAGCTCTGGAGCACAGAAAAGTCAAACAAACAGCACAAATGGTGCAAAAGTTAGAGTTCTCAATCTTTTCCCCTGCTCATTGTCCAAGGCTATGGCAACACAGAGCCGAAGCCTCTCTGCCTCCTTTAAATATAAGGATCCACAGGTGATGTAAAGTGGTCTGGCTGCCCTGAGGCCAACGGCGCTATGCTGATTTACAGCAGCCGATCAACTGGCCTGAGAAGTTTAACCTGACGCTGCGCCCTATAAATGTTCTCATTTGCCTTCAGGTCTATCAGAATGTCTGCAGGCCTGGCGCACCCCAGCCTAGATCTGAAATGCTGCAGAGGATTATGACGGGACATCCATAAACATGGTGTTAAGTGCCTGTCTTGCAGTTATTTCTGCTGCTGTGATGGTTTTCCATTTAATCACCCCTGACACTCTATTGTTCAGTGGCCGTGCAATATGTAAATAAAGAGCACTGCACTGTCAGCTGAGACGCTGGTCTGAGCTGGGAAGCCTTAAATCTGTCTTGCCTCCAACAGGAGAGCAGTTTGGAAGCTTGTGCCAAGCACGACCCAGGTCCTCTAACTGCAGGGCATGCTTCAATGCTGATCAGTGGGAGATGACTTTACCTACTGCTTCCAAAGTACAGAGACCCAGAATGTGCCAGATGCTATGCTAGTGCAACCGGGAATTGTACCTGGCCCACGGTAAATACTAGCTTCAGGATTGGAATTAATCAGTCACTTCTTTGCTGGAGTTCTGAAAGATTGTTAGATGCAAAAGGTTGGACCCAGAATATTTCTTAAGTGTTTCGTTAAAGCCCAGGCAGCTCTTCTGAATCAGCCAGGGACCTTTTGCAAGAGAGTGACTCAAGGAGTTGGGGAACATGAAAGTAAAGCCATTTTGGGGATAAGGCTTTGGTCGTAGGGTGAGGTATGTAATTCCAGAGAAAGGGCGAGCCAGAGAGGGACACACGTGTAATGTTTTGTGTTTTGCATGATCTGGGCTCTCCTCTGCTTTGTATGATAAAGTACAAGAGCACAGATTTGTTAGATTCACCATCGCTGCACATCCCTGCCTCATCAGAGTTAACCTGTAACCGGACGCATCACACCATTCGAAAAAGGGGTGCACCTTCTGGAACAGGGGAGCATTTAAGTTAACTGAGGTATCTCAGGGGTCAGTGCTGGTCCTCAGGCAGATGGACAGAGGAGCTCAATTTCCAAGAAGGGGTAGCAGACAGAGTCAGTGTGCCCGGGAAATATGCCAGAGAGTCCAAGGAAGGAACCAGTGCTCAGGATCCAGAAGCTTCAAACACCCAGGGTCTCCAGAGAAGCAGAAGCTCAGATTCTCCTCCCAGTAGTCCCAGTGGGTGGCCATGAGGGGTACTGGCTAGGATCTGTGACAGCTGGCTCACTCCCAGACTCACAAAGGGTGGCCAAGCTCACGCTCCTGGGGAGTGAATACTAATTTGCACAAGTCTTCACAGATGCTGCCTCTTCCCGCAAACGTTCTTTGGGAACAAACATGCGCCTGTGAGAATGTGCCTCTAGTGGGCAAAATTCAAAGGAGCCATGGCTAGCATCCAGACAGAGGCATGGTGTTTATGTGTGGGGGCATCTGCAATGCGTTCTTGCAGCACCCATCTGGGCATGCTGGGGCTGGAGAGAACTGCTGCAGGCAGGGTGAGATAGCAGGAGGATGTCCTGAGATTGCTGTGGAACAGTGCAGAAGGGATGGTGGGATTGAGCGGAGGGTTATGTAGGGTTGCACGTATTTCTGGAGGTTTCGTCACATGACATCATCTTTCATTAAAGATTAACTTTTAATTCCTGGAGACTCCAGGACAATCCTGGAGGGTTGGTGACCTTAGGAAGTGTGAGAGACATCTGCAGCCACTAAGGGAGGTGAAGAGAAAATTGGGTCACAAACCAGAGAAGGGCACCCGATGACCACTGGGGGAGAGGAGAGAACAGCAGCCTGGAGAATGTTGAAGGGACTCATCCAACCACCCCCCTGCTCTTTGTTGATGATATTATGGCATCATTGGTGAAGTAAATTCATCTGACAAAAATCATAAATTATTCACATGCATCAGCAGAGCTGATGTTTTTCTCTGTGGATTTAAGGCCCCTGATCCTGCTTGCAGGCTAGTGGGCTCCATAGGGAAGTGTGTGAGCTGAGTGACATAGGGTGAGTTGTGCCTCTGTGCCTTAGGGAGCAGCCTGTTTTATCTCCCTCTGCTTTTGGTTCTTGTGTGTTAGGGCTCTGGATTCTAAGAAATAAACCAGTGTTATGCTGCAACCTTCCAGCTAGTGTATTTCATGTTTTTATCTAACTGCTCTGTGTGTGTGCCATGAATATAACAATTTACATGAGTGAAATATATCCATGTGTACTGTTCAGGGCAGAGACTGTCCTTCCATGGTCAACTCAGGTAGTAACGACATTAGATTAGCTGGTGAAGAGCCTGGAAGAAGCAGGGGAGTGGCTAATTATGCCTGAGCTTCTGATTCACTCATCGTTGTCTCCCACCTTTGATAAAGCTATTTCAGAATTGAGGCTGCAATGTAATTTGCTGTGTCTCTTAACTCTCCAGTCAGGGCCAACACTCTCTCTCTTTCATTAGGGCCCGCTGCACCACTAAGTGCCTTTTGAGAGGAGATGCAAGAGGGTGAAGGCTCCTTTATCAGGAAAAATGCGGTGTTGGGGATTTAAAGTGGTTCATCAGTGGTTTCAGATTTCTAATTATATCTCTTTAATGAGCACCCACACTGCGATGAGGGCTTCCTTTGGGGCTAAACAGAGATCCAGGCAGTTTTAATTATTTCTGACTCTTTTTCATGTCTGGGCTAATCCTTCATAGTCTCCCTTCCTCACCTGGTGCGAGAAATTTATGATCAAGAACTGGCTCTGATTCCTCCCACCCCAAGCTTCTGTATTCTTTTTGCAGCTCATATACCACTACAGGGCCAGATCCTCAGCAGGTGTAAATCTCCTCTGAGTTTTCCAGAACTGCACAAGGGCAGACTATGTCCCTTTGACTTTTACATAGGCACAGGGGCCAGATCTTAAACTGGTGTTAGTTGAAGTAGCCCCGTTGAGTTCAGTACTTGGCCCTGCCTCAGCGCAGGGGGCTGGACTTGATGACTTCCAGCCCCACATTCCTCTGGTTCTACGATTAAGGGCTGCACACTGCCCTCAGTCCCTGCATGCATCTCCCATTGATGTCAAGGGTGGTTGCTCATGTAGAAACAAAAGGGCAGGATAGAGTCCTCACTGTTCATGGTGTGAAATGTCTTCAGTCACATCACACAGGCTGGGGGAGGGCGGTCATATCGCTTGGGAAATGCTCAACAGACCCTTTCTCCTCAGCCTGAGCAGTTAAAATCCTGCATCTGGGCGACCAAGTACTGAGATGACCCCTCTCAACATAGTACCGTGATCATTCATGTACCCCTCTGAGATAGGGCAGGATTATTCCACCTTCCCTAGACGTGACACCTGAGGCAACATCTCCCCTTCCCAATAGTCCCTGTAAAAAAGATGAGCCTTGCAGTGTGCCCTGAAGGCCAGCAAACATGACCAAGGGGGAGAGCAACATCGGAATGGAAAACAGAACCTCCCTGGGGGAGGTGCATGCAGACATGAGTGAGTGCTGTGCAAGTGGGGTGGTTCGGCAGCCCCGGCAGCAGGTGAGAGCTATGCAGCAGCCCAGCTGGAGCAATGTCCTCTGAGGTATAGCCCATCAGGAGCGAATGATTTCAGTGCCACCTGCGCTTTCCTCTGCAACTGCTCGGGAGCTACTCTTGGCGCTTTTTGTGTCTGAGGAGATGATTTTTCAGTCCCACAGGCTTCGAGTCACACACGGCTGTTGCAATGTCTAGCCACCAGCTGAATAAGTTGGCGTTAGAAGCAGCCAACAGATTTTGGGATGACACATTTATTATTAATTATTATTGTTATTGCTATTTCATCAGTGCAGTGAGTGAAGGTTACAGCTCAGAGCTCAATAAGGCCTAGTAGCTAGTTACACAGAAATAAGACCCCTGCTTAGCATCTTAGCAGACTCTCCTTTCAACACCTACACATCATTCCTGGCCTGCGTTGGGTCCATTCCCCTGGGCACTTCCTACTGGGTGGTGAGCTCATTACCAGGCGTCGATCTGTTGATTTGAATTGGATTATTTATGAACACAAGCAGGCAGCTGGCCAGGAGCGTCGGGTGGACTGGGTCAGTTATGGCCTGATTTTCAAAGGTGCTAAGCATCTCTAGCTCCCATTGACTTCAGTGAGATTTGTGGACACTCCGCAGCTCTGAAGAATCAACCTGCAAGCTCCTACATTGACGTGAAGTTCCATATGACTCCTGCTACCTGGTAGTTCTGACGGACTGTGCCAGCTCCAGCAATGGCCGGTCGCCCGGCTGTCCTGACAAGCAGTGCTCAAGACCCCTGCAGAGACAAGGAAATGGGATATACCCACATCATCCTGGCAAGTGCCCCCACCTCACACTGCAGAGGAGAGCGATTCCCCCACCAGCTCACTGCCACTCTGGCTTGGGGGAAATTTCCTTCCCAACCCCACGTCTGATGATCAGTGAGACCCTGAGCAGGTGAGCAAGAGCCAGCCAAGCCCCTGAGAGAGAGACTGCTTGGTGCCGCCTCAGAACCCTACCTCCTGTCCAGTGTCTCATCTCTAGGCAGGGGCCTCTCTGATGCTTCAGAAGAAGGGGAATTAAAAAAACACCCTGAGAGAACACGTTGTGGGGGGGAGAATGTTACCTCTTCATCTGTTTGAGAGAGCCTGGAGAGAAGTAGGTCAGGCTAAAGCAAAGAGATCCACAGAGAGTAGCTGAGGAGGAGGAGTAAGGGGCAGCATACGCTAGCCCTTAGGCAACAGCACTTCGGCAATTCACTTCCTTTAAGGGGTTCCAATGCCTTCATCGTTCCCCCACCCCATTGAATGGCAGAGTACAGGGCGTTGAGGTGCAGGACTTGGGCCTTGAAGTGACAGATAATTGAAAATGGTAATTAGTGGCACTGACAAAGAGCTAATTTAAAAAGAAAAGAAAAGCTGGCTGCAATTTAATTAGGTTAGTTTCTGTCGAACTGGTGAGTGTGCAAGAAGACCCAGAAGGCAACGGACTTTTCTGATCTGCCTTTCTGATGCTGCTAAAAATACGAGGGAGGTGTCAGAGTGCTCTCCAGTCAGATTTTTCAGAGAATAACTGTACAAATCAACCACAGACACTAAAAAGCAGAGATTAGCAAAACGCACTTTTAATTCTTTCCCTGAGAGCGAAAAGTTTCTTGAAGCAGAAGCTTTCTATAGTTAAAAAAGGCAGTTTTCTTTTTTCTTTATTTTATGTTATGGGAAAAATATCTGAAAGAGATCACTGTTCTCCCGGTGTTAAAATATCAGCTGGTTAGATCACACTTGCATTATTTTAAACATCTCCTTTACTATTAATAGCAGTCCTATTTATGTGTATAGAAGCACTGATAAATGAAATCAGAACAAACCGCTAGTCCAAGTACCTAGATGACCCAAATCAAACACATGATCCCTTAAACCCCAGCATATGGGAGATGGGAGGCTGAAATTCAACCTTGTGCAGAGGGCCAATGCAAGCTCTGTATGCCACTTAAATTTAATTTCTGGCCTGGTTTATAGGGTTTACACGGGACAAGTGATGTGCAGATCTTGGGCTGGCTGTCCGCATGGAGTGAATTTCACCCATGGGTTAACATTAGTCATGTGACTAGTTCCATTGACTTCAGTGAGACTCCTCACATGGGCAGTTATTTATAAGCAAAAGGGTTTGTGGATGCAGGTCATTAATAGGTCGGAAATGCAGAAACACTGGTCACTGGCTGCCACACCCCCACTAAGCAAAAGGGGCTGTGCAGGGTGGCTTGCCAGTGGGCTGGAGAGCCTGATTGCCAGATGGAATCCGGTGATTCCGGTACAAAAGGGAGTGGGAAGCTGCAGGGAGAGTATGGCTGGGAGTAAACTGGGGAAACTGAGCAAACAGAAGACTGCGCAGAGCTGGAGAAGGAGCCAGTTACTAGGAGCAGGGCCCCTGCAGAGCCTTAGCCAGATCTCAGCAGTGAGTGAAAGGGAAAGACAGGAAGAGAAGTGAAAAACTCCACGTTAGTTTTGGACTTCTGAGTTCCGTTTTGTGACAAAGCCTTTTGCCAGCCTGAGGAGATCGGCTAGACTCAAAGGGGCCTGGATGAAGGGGAACAGAGACGGGACAGGCACCCGAGCCACAATGGGGCTTTAGTAGTAAACGGCCACTGTGCTATGGGGTGCTAGGGCTGACCATTTGACACCCCTCCACACAACACAATATGTGTGTATTGCTTCTGGCATTGTGTAATTTGTATTACTGTATCCTAACACAGTGCTGCAGGCTGGACTATGTGGGTAGTGCTCTAACATGTCTTATAATTGGCAAGGGAGTCCTCAAACCAGCCAGGCTGGTTAAAAACAGGTTCGCTCGTAACTCTATTAGCAAGATCCAGCAGAAAGGCAAAGACAGTGGCCGTTGGACAAGGCTGCCCACCAGAAGGGCTCAAGTCCCAACCAGTTTGGGGCCTGTTCCTAGAGGGGGCTCGGAGCCTGCCGCGGAGTGCAGCCTGCATTCATGGGGCTGGGAGTAGCAGTGAAGGGTGTGGAGCCCCTGTCAGAAATTGACCTGATCCAAAGCCCATTGAACTCAGTGGAAAGCCTCTCAGCTGCCTTCAAAGGCTTTGGATCAAGCCCAGGCAGGATAGGTTGAAAAGTGGGCGGCCAATGCAAAAATAAAGAACACACCAAACAAACAAAATTCAACCAAGCAGCAAACCCAAAGAGAACAGAAATGGCCAAAACGTTGGTGGCCTGCCCAGAAATGAATTTATTTTCTCGCTGGCTAGATAAACTAGATTTTGTTTCCAGTATCAAGACATAAGACACGGATGTGGCTGTGGGTGGTGGAATGGCCGATTTCCTTTCAGCAGGGGGTGAGCTGAGGATAGGGTAATGTTTAGACCTGCGGTTTGATATGACACAAGAGCCTGATCCAAAGCCTGTCTCTTACAGTCCATGGGAGCATTTCCATTGACTTAGAAGGGCTTTGAATCATGTGCTAAGAGAGAAGATGAGCCGGAGTCTCTAACTGTTAGACCTAAATGAAATTAGCAGTCTCTGGGGGAAATATTTTCCTCCAAGCACTTGTTAACTTGCTTGGGTAAGTGCTGTGGATTCTTCCTGTTACTCCTGGAAGAGACAAATTCATCTTGCTGATAATTTCATTCCATCACTGCCCTGCTTTATTGTAAGCAGCCTCAATGAGCTAGAAGCAATGACGTATGGGCCTTATTGCCAATGGTAAAGTGTGTGGCCCAGCATATTTCCCTCAAATGAGTTTGGTTTACATTGGGGCATAATCAGTCTTCCACCATTCACGGATCTCTTAATAGGGAGGCTTTATGGCTGTGGTTTGGAATATAAATATTCTCACTTGTATAAATTATATAAATCATTGCCCTGGATGATGGAGTATGAACATAAATATGTAGATTCAGACTCTAACCCTCATGACTTATTCACTAGCAGAATCATATTGTTTCTTACTTCAGAGCAGTTCCTGGAAACTGTACATTCTTAAAATTATAAATAAAAAAAAATAGGTGACCATTTCTACATCTGCTTGGTGTCCTCCTGAAAATATTCAGCTACCTAAAGAAAGTTGGAGGTGAGAAATAATAAATGCAACATAAATTTCTCTCTGAAGAAGAACATTTCCGGTGCTGTAATGATATTGTTACTTGCCATATTTTATTCAGACACTAGAGGTGCTTGAGTGCGGTAGTGATTGTAGATAAGGTATGGCTACTTGTCAAGCAAGATCACAAAGCTGGAACTCAAGCTGTGTGCATGTTATATTTTGGTGAAAAAGGAGGGGGATGGATTGTGAATACAAATGTACAAATAAATAATTTTGCCTGTTTGTTTGTGCCTGTGGTTGTTTTGTCAAACATGTTCTGTTTCAAGAAAGACATAACTTTAGATATGACAACAGGAGCAGAAGGAGGAAAACAATGCCAATGAAATTGTCCAGTTTCACTTTCTGGATTTCGTACGATTGTTTTGGACTTTTTAAAGAACACAGGATCTTTCAATTTAAAAAAGAAAGTTGTTTTAATTCCATTAAAAAAAATCTGTACAACACTGTATTAACAATGGAGCCTCCCCACGTTTCATAAATATAATTTTTAGATCCTACCTCACCTGAGAGCTTTCTTCACGCTTGTCTGTTTGCTGTATGCGCCTGTTGTCTCTTGTCTTATATAGCTACTGTAAGCTCTTTGGGGGCAGAGACCATCATTTCACTATGTGTATGCACAAGATCTGGCATGAGGGGCCCTGACTGCGACTATGGGGTGCTACTTCAATAAAATTAAATAATAATAATTTCCCTTAAATGTTCCATGAGAGGTCAGGCTGCTGCCTTCTGGTGGGTATCACTGCAGCCTGACTTCCAGAACTGTCCCTCCCTGCGTGGCCTTTTCTTTCAGGCCTGGTCTTCGCTACGTGTTTAAATCGATTTAAAGAGAGTTAAATTGATTTAACGCTGTACCCGTCCACACTACAATGCCCTTTATATCGATATAAAGGGCTCTTTAAATCGATTTCTGTA